>NW_024081400.1:593934-633830 GCF_003009895.1 Hyaena hyaena
GTTTATTTATTTTGAGAGAGAAAGCATGTGTGTGCATGCGCACACACACACACACACACACACACACACGCCATGCAGGGGAGGGGCAGAGAGAAGGGGGAGAGAGAATCCCAAGCAGGCTCAGTGCTCTCAGCAGAGCCTGAACGCAAAGCTTGATCCCACAAACTGTGAGATCATGTCCTGAGCCGAGATCAAGAGTCAGACGCTCAACCGACTGAGCCACCCAGGCGCCCCTCATACACAGATTTTTTAATGGTGTGTTTGCTGGGTCAAAGGGTCGGCACATTTAAAATTCTGCTAACTTTTGCCAAATCATCATCCCCACAATAATTGTGCTGGAAAACATGAGTTACTCATGCATTCATTTAATTATCTGTTCTTCACTAGAACATGAACTCCTTGGAAATCAGGAAACAGGGGACTGTTTTGTTCAGTGCTGTAAACCCAGCTCCCAGAACAAGTATTTGTTGAGCAAAGGAAGTGGGTAGAGGTAGGGGTTATTGCTAAAATGGTTGGGATAAGATAGGTTTAAATATGTTACTCGAAGTTATAATTATTGAAGTGTGGTAGACAGAATAATGGCCTCCCCCAAAGATGTCCACACCCCAGTCTCCAGAACCTGGGACTACATTCCTTCGCACGGCCATAGGGGCTCTGTGGCTGTGATTCTGTTAAGGGTCTCCACCGGGGGAGGTGGTCCTGGATCATCTGGTGCACCCCATGTCACCTCCAGGGTCTATACAGGAGGGTCAGCAGGGGGTGTGACAATGGAGGAGAGTTCAGGGCGAGAGGCTGGAGGATGCTGCTGGCTTTGAAGATGGAGGAAGGGCACGAGCGGCTCCCGAAGCCGGAAAGGCAAGGGACCAGACGGGACGCCGCCCTCCCCACACCTCTTTCTAGGACTTCTCACCTCCAGAACCACGTGAGAACGCATTGGTGCTGTTCTCAGCCGCCAGGTTCATGGCAATTTGTTACAGCAGCAGTAGGAAGCCAACCCAGATACCAGGAGAAGAGGTAAAATAAATATATAAGTCCCAAACATGAGCTGCGGAGGAGGCGGGAAGAAGAGGAGGGAAGCCTAAGGGAACGGCGGAGTCCAGAGTCACAACTCCGGACGCAGGATCAGCTACGCTCGGATGCAGCCCCTGGAGAGATGAAAACCAGACAGGTGAAGGAGGCCCCTGGGAGAGGGCCGGGGGCGGGGGCCAAGGTCACCTGCCTCTTTGGTGCTCATGGATTCATTATCACAGGCACATCTGACTACCATAAAAATGCACTTTTAAAACCTGCTCCTGGAGCACTGGGGTGGCTCCGTCAGTTGAGCATCTGACAATTGATTTCAGCTCAGGCCATGGTCCCAGGGTTGTGGGATGGAGCCCCATGTCGGGTTCCGTGCTGAGCGTGGAGCCTGCTTAAGATACTCTCTCTCTTCCTGTGCCCCTCCTCTGCTTACACATGTCTCTCTCTATCTCTCAAATTAAAAAACAAACAGCAGCACCTGGGTGGCTCTGTCGGTTGAGCATCCGACTTCGGCTCAGGTCATGATCTCTCAGTTCGTGAGTCTGAGCCCCGCATCAGGCTCTATGCTGACAGCTCAGAGCCTGGAGCCTGCTTCGGATTCTGTGCCTCCCTCTCTCTGCCCCTCCTCTGCTCACACTCTGTCTCTCCCCCTCTCTCTCAAAAATAAATAAACATTAAAAGACTTTAAACTAACAGCCTGCTCTTGCGTCAGTGCTCTGGAGAAGTGACAATGTGTTCTCGGCAGTGCTTCTGTGGGAGCCCACTGGCCACAGAAAGGCACAGGCGGACTAGAGCTGCCTCTTCCTACTGGGAGGACATTGTGCCTGGGCCCCGACACCTCCCAGAGCATTGCCCCGTGGGAAGGGAGTCCACGCAGGAAGGCAGAAGGTCCAGGAGGTACACGCAGGTACCATGTCAGGAGGCAGAGTCTTGGACCCTGATACCCCATCCCTCAACCACAGAGACTGGACTGCCGACCAACTTCACCCAGGCCTAGGGGGGCCTCTCTGTTCTCCAGGCTTCTCTGCTGGAGAGTTCCAGCCACGGCCGCAAGCCCGTGTGTGCATGTGTGCGTGTGCGCATTACTTGTGTACGTAGGTGTGCGTGCGTGTCTGCGGGTGTGTGCAGCCGGGTAAGTTGAGGCACGAGTGAGGCATGTGTGTGCAGGCATGCGTGCTCATCTGTGTCTGTGCCCAGGGCTGCCCTGAACGTGCACATGTGCGTATGCACGGGCTCCTGTGCGCGTGCATTCACGTATGCATCTTTGTGCGTGGAGAGCACACGTGGCCTTGCTGCCAACTTCAGCTCCTGGCCACAGTTTGTTTGGTTCTCATGATTCAAAAACTCAGAGCTAGTATTTACAGAGTAAGGCTTTACATACAAATCTACACGTTCAGCTTCTTGTGAAAAGTAACAGGGCAGCACTGGGCCCTGTTTCTGAAGGGCATCTACCAGCTGTAGCCCATAGGCTCCGCCCTGACCCTCTAGAGGGGTCATGTGACCTCCCGTGTGTCACAGCTCTCGCCAATCCCCATTGTCTCACACGTGACCTGCCTGGCCCATCGAGGTTACCTCGTTGGCTCTTACAGGAATTTGAGATCCTTTGATCAAGTCCAGACAATTTGGTAGCAAGTTTCAGCCTGGTCTAGTGTGCACCCCCCCCCCGGCCCCCAACCTGGGCAGCTTCCGCACTCCTGCCTTCATTCACCTTCAGCCACTTTGCTCACGTGGTCACAGCGTCTCCTGATACTGTCTACCGAGTCTGCTATGCCCTCTTCACCCTGTGTCTGGACTGGAGTCCTACTCTTTCTTCGGCAGCACCTCAGATGGGCCCCCTCCTCTGGGAGGTCTTCCCTGATCTCCCCCAGCCATCAGTCACACCTTTGCTTCTCCCTGATCTCCCACGGTATGAGGGAGGAGGCACAATTGTGATTAGGAGCCAAATCATTCAAATCAAAGAAGGAACCCCTAAAATCCAGCCGTAAGATAAGGAACAGCCTGATTTGAAAAATGGGCCAAAGACCCGAGGAGACACCTCATCAAGGAAGATACACAGATGCCAGGTCAGGATATGAGAAGATGCTCCACATCATCTTCCATCAAAGAAAAGAAACACCCCACACACCTATTAAAGTGGCCAAATTCCAGGACACTCGCAAGCCAAGTGCGAGAGAGGATGTAGAGCAATAGAAACTCTCCTTCCTTGCTGGTGGGAATGCAAAATCGTGCAGCAACTTGGAAGGCAGTTTGGCAGTTTCTTATAAAATGAAACATGCTCTTGTCATAAGATCCAGCAATCACACTTCCTGGTATTTACCCAAATGAACTGACAACTTATGTCCACACGGCAACCTGCGCGTGGGTATTTACAACAGGTTTGTTCATCATTGCCAAAACTTGGAAGTAGCCAAGACGCTCTTCAGTAGGTGAATGGATAACCCACACGGCCATCATACAATGGGATGTTATTCAGTGCTGAAAAGAAATGAGCTGTCAAGCCACGAAAAGGCATGGAGGAAACGTAAAGGCACAGGTGAAAGAAGCCAGTCCGAAAAGGCTACACACTGTGTGATTCTAACTATACTACGTGCTGAGGAAGGAAAAACTACAGAGACCACGAAAAGATCAGTGGTGCTGGGGGTTGGGAGGTGGTGGGGGGAGGGACGATTAGAGCAGAGGATTTCTAGGGCAGTGAAAATACTCTGTGTGATACCATAATGATGGACACATGTCATTATTCGTTTGTCCAAACCCACAGAACGTACAACGCCAAAAGCGAACCTTTGTGTGAACCGTGGCGCTTGGGTGACAGTGACGTGTAGGTATAGGTTCATCGATTAGAATGCATGTCCTACTCTGGTACCTGACATTGATGGTGCGTGTGGGAGGACAGTCAATACAGGGGAACTCCGTACATTTTACTAAATTTTGCTATAAAGATAAAGTTTATTGGGGCACCCGGCTGGCTCAGTCAGTTAAGTGTCCGACTTCGGCTGAAGTCATGATCTCACGGTCCATGAGTTTGAGCCCCGCGTCGGGCTCTGTGCTGACAGCTCAGAGCCCAGAACCTGCTTCAGATTCTGTGTCTCCTTCTTTGTCTGCCATACTTCCCCCACTTGTACTCTGTTTCTCTGTATCTCAAAAATAAACATTAAAAAAATATAAGTAAATAAGGGCACACGGGTGGCTCAGTCGGTTGAGCGGCCGACTTCAGCTCAGGTCATGATCTCACAGTTTAGTGAGTTCGAGCCCTGCATCGGGCTCTTTGCTGATAGCCTGGAGCCTGCTTCCGATTCTGTGTCTCCCGCTCTCTCTGCTCCACCTCTGCTTGTACTCTGTCTCTCAAAAATGAATAAACATTTAAAAAATTAAAAAAATAAAGTTTATTAATTAAAAACAATAAAACAACAAAAAAAAAGCAAGTTGAGTCATGTCTTAAAAGGAGCTAAACTCAAAAAACAGCTCAGAAAATGAAATCACAATTAGCCAAAATTACTTTTGAAAGTCTTCAATCATCTAAAGAGCACAGTGTGTCATGTATGCTGGTCACCTCGGGCACTGACGTCCCCTCTGCCTGTATGGCCATCACAGATATAGTTCCCTTCAAGTTGGGTAGAATCAGTAGTTGGATTGCTTTTAGAGGCAATTATTTCGTATGATAAATACATTCTCTCAATGTGAGGATCACCATCAACGAGGCTGGAAAGTCACTCCGAGAATTAGAGTTGGGATTGGGAAGCACACCTTCTGGTACATGGGTATGGATGATCTCACACCGTCCAAATTAGTGCTTAGTTTTCTCCTTCATTTTTGGGAAGTGCTGTAGTGAGAGATGAGTTCTCAGAATGCGGTTGTAGTCAAGTTGCTTGGCATGATAAAATGGAGGAATTTGTTGAGGGAGAAGGACCAGATGAAAAGATGGAGAGGGATGTGTGAAGGCAGGAAGAAAGAATTATGGTGGACTCGGAGAGAGGAACAGTTTTTTTTTTTTTTTTTTTTTTTGCACGTCCAAGTTGGTGCTGTGCAAAGCAGAGCCAGCTGGCCCTGAATTGGGGGCTCAGAACACAAAGTGACCACAAAGATGTTTTTCCTTTGGACATTTGTAGATGTATTTGGGAGGGATTTGAATGCCTATAAGACATAGAACTAGGGATGTAGAGTCAGTGCTAGTTAGATCTCAGAGCAGAGGGCAGCCCCAGGTGACATCTAGTCTACCTGCCATCATATTCATGGCTTATGGTACTGCCTTCAGTGTTTGACTCAATGGGATTGTTGCCCCACGGCAAAGGTGGGAAGGAGAATGGATAAAATCTAGAGGAACTCCTGGTGCTTCCAAATCTTATGGTTGAAATTTAGTGGAAGATCCGGGATTTGGATCACTCAGCGAGAAGATCCAGAAGTTTCCTGGAAGCTGGTGGAGAACGCAGGGCCTGGGCCAGGAGGGGAAGGTCACAATCACAGGTGGCAGCCATGGTCTCATCGTCAGTTGCTGAAATGAGGATGAGGCCATATTTGCATGTCTTTCCTTGTTAGGTTATGGAGATATCTGTATAGAGTAACTTTCTTTTTCCTCCTTCTCTTTCTCTCATTTCTGCATCTGGGATGCTCTGTAAACTTTTGGGATGCTAAACTTTGCAATTTCTCCATAGGTCCAGTATGTTAAGATGGGGCCATGATGGTTGGAGAAGATGTGGTCATCACTCAGGAGTTTGGGTTCGGAGCTGAGGGCACCAAACGAGTGTGTCGGTCAGTCAAAGGGGTGGACTGTGCTGGGCAGTCTGTCCTGGGTGCCCAGCATCGTCCTTCCCTCCTCAGGTCGAGGAATCTGATTCTGTGTGACACTTGCCCCGGGCAGGTTATGGGCTTAGGACCTACGCTTAGCCAAGCTGTATTAACTTTCTGGGTCTTCACAGAAGCCCAGAGAGGTGGGTATGACCGTGGCTGTCCTCGCTGTTGTGGAGATGAGGAAGTGGAAGCGGCTTGCCCAGGGTCACCCCTTCAGTTACCTTGTGACATGAGAAGCTACCCTAAAACTTGGTGTCTTCACAACACTTCCATGACCTCTGACAATACTATACATTGACTGGGCTCAGCTGGACGGTGGGTCTGCTGGTCTCCCCTGAGGGTCTCATGCTCAGGTGCTGGCGGGGCCTGGAATCTCCAAGTGGGCTCCATGTTCACGTCCTGGTGGGGACAGTTGGCAGCCTGGGTCTGTTGTTTGTCTCCACTTTTGCTTTGGATTCTTGACGTGGGTGCTGGATCCCAAGAGTATGAAAGTGGCGGCTGCCAGGCCCTCTTCAGGCTTCAGCCAAAAACAGCACAATAGGGGCACCTGGGTGGCTCAGTGGGTTAAGCGTCTTCATGCGACTTCACCTCAGGTCATGATCTCACAGTCCATGGGTTCGAGCCCCATGTCGGGCTCTGTACTGACAGCTAGCTCAGAGCCTGGAGCCTGTTTTGGATTCTGTGTCTCCCTCTCTGACCGCCCCCCCTGCTCACGCTGTCTCACTCTCTCTCTCTCAGAAATAAATAAAACATTAAAAATTTTTTAAAAATGGCACAATAGTATCTCCACTGAAATGGTGAAAGTGAGTGGGTGACCCAGAGTTGCAGGTGTGACTGCAGGGGGGTGAGGCTCATGGGAGTCATCTTTCAAGATCTTAGTCTCAGTGAGTGAGAGACAGCGGCAGATCCAGCCACGCCTCCAGGCTCTGGAGCGTGTGCTCACGGCATTACTTCGAATGGCTTCACTGCACCCAGAGTGTCACGGTGTAGACACTTGGTGGACAGTGACGGTCCGCGCCCATGATATGTGGAAGAGTGTTAAAGTTTTCATACGTGCCGCCGGGGAACCCCATGGAGTGGGGGGCAGTCTCCCCAAATATATGGCCGTGTCCAAACTGCCAGAACCTGGGAATATGACCTTACATGGAGGATGGAATTAAGTCCAGGTTCTAAGGGCGAGATCACCCTGGGTTACATGGGTGGGCCGTAAATCCAATGACAGGGGCCCTTGCAGGAGCCAGAAGAAGAGGAACACAGAGGAGAGGAGACGGCCACGTGAAGAGGGAGGCGAGCTGCAGCTGGTAAAGGCCGAGAGAGGTGGGGAGGACGTGAGCCCGGAGCCTCTGGGGAGAGCACAGCCCACACACCTTGATCTCGGGCTTGTCAGCCACCCTTACGGGGGTCCGCCCCAGGAAGTAGGTTCCACCTCCAGACACCTTCAGGGCAAAGTGAATTGAACTGCTTAGCTGGAGAAGGTCTTAGGCCTTCTGAGCTTTCTGCTGCTTTCCAGGGCCTTCTGTGGGGATTCTTCCAGTCCTGCTGGGAGGACACAGCCTTTTCTTGACTCCAGGCATCCCTGGCTTCAGAGTTCCTAAGGGGCGGGGGACAGCACGGGACAGGAGGCTGCCCACGGCCGCCCTACGCTCTCCATCTCCCACGTTTTACACCGCACTGGAATTTGATTTTTCCTGTAAAGGGGAAGATAGTAATATTTTAGGCTTTATGAGCCACATCTACATATGGCTTTTGCTGAAATTCTCTTTCTCCTCCCTTTTTGTTTTTTCTTTTTTTTATATAATTCTTTATAAGTACCAAAACCAGTTTTAGCCTGCACATGAACAGGTGCTGGCCGGATTTGGCCCTCAGGTACAGTTTGCCAATCCCTATTCTAAAATTTCAAAACTCTCTCTTTCTCTCTCTTATGCAGAATGAGGGGTGCGGTGGCTGTGGGGGCAGGGGCGTGGGGGGCAGGGGTCATGCGAGGATGCTCCAGTTGAGTCGTGTTGGGCCCTGGGAAATAAATGGCTCTGGGTCCTGCTAGCATCACCTTGGGAAATGCAGACTTCAGCCTTCAGGTGGCTAATGGTGGGAGCCTGAGCTCAGAGGTGCAGGGAGGCAGGAGCACCTACTGAATGGGAGGAAGCGGGGGGGGGGTGTCGGGGAGCTCTGAGCCCTAAGAACACCACACCAGCTGCGGTGAAGGTCATTCTGTGTGATATTCATTTCTCCCCACCCAATCAGCAAAGCTCTGTCAAGGACCCTGAGCTGAACTTCGCTGAGCTGTTGCGTTTGGGGGAAGGGAAGACGTTTGTGTGATTTTTGTAATGGTGGAGGCAGTCCCTTCCACTCCTGGCGAGTGGCCACCGTGTCTCCAGCATGGGAACCTTTCCCTCCTCCCTGAATATGGCTGCCATGGGACTGACGTGTGATTTCTGAGCTCGGGCTTCAAGAAACTTTGCAGCTTCTGCTCCCAGCCTCTTGGAACCTGACAGCACCTTGTGAGGAAGCCTAGGCAGGCTTCCCTGAGGATGAGGGTCTTCGAGGGTGACCATTGGTACCAGCCACCACGCTTGACAGTGAGGCTGCCTGACACCAAGGGTCAGCAAGCTTTTTCCATGAAAAGCAAGATAGTGAATAGTTTAGGTTTCGCGAGCCATATGCAGTTTCTGTCCAACCGCTTACTCGCTGTACTGAAAGTGACCATCGGAACTCGAGGGTGTTAAGCTGAGCGAAATGAGTCAGGCAGAGAAGGACAGATACCGTATGTTTGCACGCATAGGAGGATTAGGAGGAACTTAACGGAGGACCGTGGGGGAGAAGAAGGGGGAAAATAGTTGGGGAGAGGGAGGGAGGCAAACCACGAGAGACTCTTGAATGCTGAGAACAAACTGAAGGCTGCTGGAGGTGGGGGAGGGGAAGGGGGGTGATGGGCATGGAGGGGGGCACGTGTGGGGATGAGCACTGGGCGTTCTATGGAATCCAACTTGACAATAAACTATTAAAAAAAAAAAAAAGAAAGTGACCATCAGTAATACCAACAAATGTGCCTGGTGAGCTCTCGTCTGAGAAGGAGAGATACAAAATGTGGGAGACGCTACCTGTGCAGTCAGTGGATGAGCACGCTAAAGGCTCTGGTTCTTAGACGGCAGCTGTCCTTCCCGTAGACTCTGACAGGTACAGGTGTCTCCCGGGATGGGCTGCAGAACTGGGGCTGCCTGGTGGGCCCGGACTAGTCAGTGGCTGGACAGCTACTACTCCCATTCTCGAGGAAGGGCTAGTGTGTGCATGAAATACGGATCCAAGCAAGGGGG
Source organism: Hyaena hyaena (assembly GCF_003009895.1). NCBI lineage: Eukaryota > Metazoa > Chordata > Mammalia > Carnivora > Hyaenidae > Hyaena > Hyaena hyaena. The sequence continues at coordinate 603,051 of NW_024081400.1, forward strand.
CGCCTACCTGACTATCTGCAGTTGATAGGGAACTGGTCAGACCAGCTGCCACCCCACCTTCAGGCCAGCTGATAAGCAACCTTCCTGGCTGATCCGTGACCTCTTAGTAGTAAACAGAGGGTGGGGGGTGGTCCACAAACACGGCCCAGGCTGGCGGGGGCTGTTGGGGACTGTGCTTTCTAGTACATTCTTACCTTTTCTGCTGCCCTTGGACCTGGCTGACCTTCCCAGAGGTTAGTGAAGGTTGAGGAAATAAAGGTCGGAGCTCTGGGGGAGAAAGGCACCAGGGCACAGAGGGTTCTCTCCCCCTATGGGGGAGCTGATGCACGAGTTGTGGCTCCAGAGGAAGAGTGAGCAGTACGCACTGAGTCCAGGCACACAGACTTGGGGCAGGGGAGGGCTGCCCTGTCCAGCTCAAGGCTCAGGCCCTTTCACAACTTTTGAGTTGTGTTGAGAAGACGAGATAGAGGCTTCTGGAGCAATGGCTTCCATTCAGGAGGTACTCCCGCCCCCCTGCACCCGGATTCTACAAGGCAGAGGGTGCACGTGGGCACCTGGGACTGGCTGAGCCCAGGCCCCGGATGTAAACGTAGTCAGCCCCTTCCCAGGGTCTAACAGGTCTGCTCATACACAGTGCAGCTTGTGCGTCCACCTGGGGGAAGACCCGGAGCTGGACTTGGCGAGAGAGTGGAAGAGGAAGGAACATGCCAGGGATTCTCGTCTTCCCAGGGCCCTCTGGGCTGGGCTCAAGCTTCTGCTGCCTGGGCAAGGGCCCATTTCTGGCGTTGGGGAGTGAGAATTCGGAGTAGCCGTCACGGCTGGAAGAGATGGACGTGCATAGCAGGGGAACTTGCAGATGTGGACAGCGATCTGCAGGGGGGGATCGTGGCAGGGTGGCTCGGGGCTGGGGGAGACCGTCCCCTGCCTCAGCCCAGGACCCAGCGCCGCCCTGGCATCCTGACGTGGACGCACTGGCAGAAACTGGGCTCCCGTGGTGGGCCAGGGTGGCAGAGAGCTCGGGGATCCTGAGCAGGGGCGGCACTCACCCACAGAAGGGCTTGTGGTGTCTGGAAGCCCCGCTCGCGACTTCTCAACTCACATGTGGAAATCCTAACACCCCGTTCCTTAGATGTGACTGCATTTAGAGACAGGGTCCTTACAGAGGAAACTGAGTTAAAATGAAGTTATGGGGGGGCTGCCTATCTAGCAAGACCAGTGTTCTTATAAGAACAGCAGATCAGGGGCGCCCGGGGGCTCAGTCGGCTAAGCGTCCGACTTCGGCTCAGGTCACGATCTCACGGTTCGTGGGTTCGAGCCCCGCGTCGGGCTCTGTGCTGACAGCTCAGAGCCTGGAGCCTGTTTTGGATTCTGTGTGTGTCTCTCTCTCTCTCTGCCCCTCCCCCGCTCATGCTCTGTCTCCGTCTCAAAAATAAAGAAACCAAAAAAAATTTTTAAAAAAGAAGAGCAGATCAGTACACAGAAACATACAGAGGGGCGACCATGGGAGAAGACGGCCATCTGCAAGCCAAGGACAGAGACCCCAGGAGGAAACAATCCTGCAGACACCTTCATCTTTGAAGTCCAGCCTCCAGAGCTGTGAGAGAATGCGTATCTGGGGTCGAAGCCACCCGATCTACGGGACCTCATTATGGAAGCTGGGCTGACTAATGCACGGCCGGTGAGGACTCTGGGAGCTCAGCAGGGAGGGCTGTGGTACCAGCACCGCACGCGCAGGGCCTCCCCACTACCAGATGTCGGGCTACACCCGCTCCGTAGCCAGTGTGAAACAGCCCCTGAGTTTGCAGAGAAGGGCAGAGCCTGCAGTGGGGGAGAGGACTGTCTGGAACCTGAGTCCCGGGATGCACATGCGAGTGTTTTATATTTGGGGTGACAGTCGGCTGCATTGTGTTTCTGCTCCAGGTGCCCCAGCTTTGGCCAGTGGGAGCCCCCGCAGTGCCTTCCGCAGCCTTCCTCAGCGTGGTTTGGGTTCTCGAGCGCTTCCTTACGCCTGGGACTACGAGGCGTGCCAGGGTCACCCTGCACACTCCCTGCCCCAGCTCTGGAACCGGCCGTTTCCCTGAGAGCCCTGTCCCTTCTGCTGGAGAATGGCCTCGTGTGCTAGGGGAGTGCTAGTCTTCTTCCAACTAGCAGAGCAGAGGAGTATCTGTGTGAGCGTACGCACACGTCCACGAATATTTCTTTTTTTTTTTTTTAATGTTTTATTTCTTCCCGAGAGAGGAGAAAGAGAGAGAGCGTGAGCAGGGGAGCGTCAGAGAAGAGAGGGAGACACAGAATCCGAAACAGGCTCCAGGCTCTGAGCTGTCAACACAGAGCCCGACGTGGGGCTCGAGCCCACGAACCGTGAGATGGTGACCTGAGCCGAAGTCGGATGCTCAACCAACTGAGCCACCCAGGCGCCCCAGTCCGCAAATATTTCTACATGTGGCCACCTGTACCTATTTAAGCTAAAAATGAGATCATATTCACACCTCCAACCTGGGTCTGTTATGCATGGATCATTCCAGCCTCTCCCCTGGTTTGCCTGTAGCCTCCTACCCCAACGGTGAGAAGCCTGGCCCCTCACCCGCCATCCAGTCCCTTAGTCAACTGTAGTTTCAGGATCCACGTAGGGAGGCATTCGAATCGCCGACCCACAGGAAACAGCGTCACCCACTGGATGGGTGCTTATGTACTCTCTTGACGCTGTTCTTAGCATCTCCACTCGCTTCCAAACTCACTTAGGACACTCCCGTTTCCCCCAGTCCCATCAGTGAGCCTCTTTCAAATATATTCTTTTTAATTTTAATTTTATTTTTAAAAAATTTTAAAAATGTTTTATCTATTTCTGAGAATCTGAAACAGGCTCCAGGCTCTGAGCTGGCTGTCAGCACAGAGCCCGACGCGGGGCTCGAACCCACAAACCGTGGGACCATGACCTGAGCCGAAGTCGGACGCTTAACTGACTGGAACACCCAGGCGCCCCTATATTCTTTTTTAAAGATTATTTGCTTGGGGCTCCTGGGTGGCTCAGCAGGTTGAGTGTCTGACTTCAGCTCTCCGGTCACGATCTCATGGTTCGTGAGTTCAAGTCCCGCGTCAGGCTCTGTGCTGACAGCTCAGAGCCTGGAGCCTGCTTTGGATTCTGTGTTTCCCTCTCCCTCTGCCCCTCCCCCACTTGTGCTCTGTCTGTCTCTCTCTCTCAAAAATAAATAAATGTAAAACAAAATTTTTTAAAAAAGGTTATTTGCGTTAACTCATGGATTTCTGATGTCACGATTTCCTCGTGAAGTGTTTCTCAGGTGAGTCCACAGCACCATCCAACCGTGGGGCTTCGGCTTCTCTGGCTTGTGCCCCCGCAGGTCAATGCAGGGTGAGGGTCCTCTTCCAGGTTCCCCCCTCCCCCCTTCCCCCCACCGTCTCCCCAGTTCTGCTCTCTCTCTCTGTTAACACCGCCTTCCTTGCTGGCCTTGCTTGGGTCCAGCCCTCCCTCCGCGGGGACCAGCGAAGTCAGCCCTCTGTTTTACTGTTCCCCGCTCCTCAGCGGGTCACGTTAAGATCTTTCTTCCACTTTAGGAACCCCTGGGGAGAGCAGGGCCGGCTTGTCTTTGGGAAGTGGTGCAGGAGCTTCTCCACCGGCAGGGGGAAGGTCTGCCCCCCCCCCCCCCCCCCCCAGGAGAGTTTCCTCAAGTTCCCGCACAGAAGACTTTCCCCTTGGGTCCTTCGGGCTGAACTCGGAGGCCAGTGAGGCTAAGTCAGGACTTACAAGACGGATGAAACCCAGGCAAGGGCAGGGACCTGAGAGCGCTGGGGCCACCCCCCTGTGGGGCAGCCCCGGAGGGACTCCCCTGGGGCTTTATTTCAGCGTCACATTGCGGCGGATGCTGGGAGGCACCTCTCAGGTTCCCCTTCAGGAGCCAGGGGCTTATTCTCCGGGCTGCTGACCGGTACTGATCAGCTGTTTGGGGATTTCCTCACCTAACGAAAACTGGCTCACTCCGGCTCCTTCCGGTAACAGACTGACAGCAGGCATAAGGCCTGGCCCTGTCTTCCCAGCTTGGGACAATTCTGCAGGCCACCAGCCCCAGACGGTGCCTGAGGCCCGCACGGCCGCCCAGCCGTCCCTCTGCGCACGTGTGTGCCACGGACTGCAGGTCTGTGTTCCCCTCACATGCACGTGTTGGGGCCCTAACCCCTCGGTGGGATGTGCTGGGAGATGGGGGCTCTGGGTGGTGACGGGCCACGAGGGGGGAGCCCCAGGGACGGGATGGGCACCCTTCCACAAGGAGACAAGAGGCGGTCTGTCGCTCGCGGACACAGCAGGAAGACATCTGCTTGCAAAGCAGGAACCCAGCGGGCTGGTACCTTGATGTTGGGCTCTTCGCTTCCAGAACCGTGAGGCCCGAGTGTCTGGTGTTGGCGCCGCCCGGGTGACGGCGACCGCTTGGGCAGCCCGAGCTGGCGGGGCCCGTTGCTTCCTCCCTGCCTTCCCCGGGGCTGCTCTCGGGGCAGCACACACCCTGCAGAGCTGAGCCTGCCGTGCGGACAGCAGCGGTTCGCCTTCGGAACAGAAGCCCGGCCGCGACACCCTGGCCTTTAACTGGTGGTGTTTTTCAAACCCAACAAGACCCACGTGCGCGGAGCCTTCTGGCTGTGCTCCCGCCGTGTGGCCCTGCTCTGCGGGGCGGTGAGAGGCCATGTGGTGGCTGCGCTGTCCCCTGAGCCCGCCCTGGGTGCCGCCTCTCACCACCACTGTGCTTATTTCTTCGTCCAGCTTCTTTGCTGACCCCTGGTGCCCCCTCCTAAAGGGGGTCTCTGTGTGTCCGGCCAGACGACGGTCCACGTCCAGGCCCCACGGCTAGACGCTGGGAAGAACTGGCGGCGCTGCGGTGGAGAGCGGGGAGTGGAGAAGCCTGGGCTCCGGGGTTGGGGGCGTCAGGTCCTTGGGGGAGGGGCGCGGACGGACCGGACCCTCGGTCGGTGTCCAGCGGGGCCCTGAAGGCCAAGTCAGGGCTCGCTCTGGATTCGGCGCTGCTCCGAGGGGTTTGTGCGGGACGAGGCAGGGGGGAGGGGATGGTGCGGGGCTGGGCTCCGGGGGACAAGGGTCTAACGAGGAAGCGAGCTGCAAGCAGGCGGAGGGCCGCTTTCTAAGCAGCACTGCGGGGCGAGGGACTGTTGACATGCCCGTCCCCTCTCACTCCCTGCCTGGGTCAGCTTGGGCCGCTGTCACAAGTGCTAGACACGTGTGGGTCATTGACAGCAGACGGTCATTTCTCCCCGGCCCGGAGGCTGGAGGTCCGAGGGCAAGGTGCCAGCGTGGTCAGGTTCTGGGGACGTCTGTCTCCCTGGCTAGTAGAGGCCCTTCCCGCCGTGTCCTCAGTGTGGTGGCGGGGGGGGCGGGGGGGCAGACCTCACTCTGACCTCTTCTGATAAGGGCACTAATTTCCTTCACGAGGGCTTGTCCCCAACCTAATCACTCCCTAAAGACACCCCCTCCAAATACTCTGATACTGGGGGTTCGATTTTAACATAGAAACTTGAGGAGAACCAGGGGCGCCTGGGTGGCTTAGTCGGTTAAGCGTCCGACTTTCGCTTAGGTCATGATCTCACGTTCGTGGGTTCGAGCCCCGCGTCGGGCTCTGTGCTGACTGCCAGCTCAGAGCCTGGAGCCTGTTTCAGTCTGTGACTCCCTCTCTCTCTGACCCTCCCCTGCTCACGCTGTCTCTCTCTCTCCTAGAAATAAATAAAACATTAAAAAAAAAAAAGAGAAAAGAAAAGAAACTTGAGGAGAAACAAATCTTCAGTTATAACACTGTCAGAGCTTCAACACCCGGACTTCACAGACAGGTCGTACCTGTCGGTGTGCGTGCACACGACTATGTGCATGTGTGCATGTTTTTTTCAGTGAATGCCTGTGTGTGCACACACGTGCAGGCTTGCTCGTGTGTGCGGGTACGTGTGCAGCGCCGTGTACCCGTGCCTATGCATATTGGCCTGTGTGTGCATGTGCATGTCAGGGAAAGTGACCATTCAATGCCAAAGTCAGAGTCCAAGGTTGCCAGGAGACCACAGACCCAGGGAGCGCTCACAGAAGCCTTTGGACTTCAGCGGGGCACGGAGTGAGGTTTAACTAGTCAACATCTAAGTTACACATTTATTTTCATAGAGTAAATATTTTGGGGGTGGAAGAGAGCGGCCACAGCGTGTTTTTTCCCCTCAGTGTGGTTTGTAAGCAACGTTCACCAGGACCAATACCCATAAGTCCAAGAGGGTAAGGATTCCAGAAGTGTGGTTAGTGCCTGAGTAGGGAAAGCAGAGAGAACATCTCTGAGGCTGTGACGCCCAAATTAACCCGTATTCCAGGCCTCTTGACTTCCAAAGCACAAACCTGAGAAGAAAGCTTCTAGAACTGAATCCCTCAGACCCCATGGGCCTGAGAATTTAATGTAAGACACACAGAGCTGCACCTTGCACAGTGGTTAGCATCCATGTTGGTGAGTGCGGACACAGAGTTTTCCGTGAAAATCTCTTTAGCCGCCCGTGAAACTCAACACCCAAAAAACGCCTTGATTTCTCCACGCCATCTGATCAATAAATCCTCTGTGCACGGAAGTTTGAAAATCGTAAAGATAGTCTAAGAAAGACATTCTCCCTCTTTTTCCTTCTCCACTCTCCTCCCCCCCCACCTCCCCTCCCCACCCCCCCCACAAAAAGTCTACATTCAGATGTCTGGGCTTTCAAAACTGTTTGCCTTTAGGATGGCTGTGATCTCTATCGTGTGGGGCAGACAATGTTGGTCCCCTGCCAGCCTCCCACAACAGAGGCTAGAAAAGCAGACAGTAACTTTCCCAGCCTCCCTTGCAGTAGGAGTGGCCATGTAGCCAAGTCCTGAGTTATGAAGTGTGGAAGGGTCTTTGGGGGAGGTGTTTTCTTTCTTGGATGAAAGAGACAGATGCCGGATGAGAAGGGTGGGAGCTGCTCTTTTCCTCCTCTTTTTTCTGGAACACAAATGTGATGCCTGGGTCTGTGGCAGCCATCTGGCAACCCCGAGCCTCCAAGTGTGAGAAGAAAAAGCCAATACGCTAGGAGGGTGGAGTGTAATTAAGGAAAGTGCTGGGTTCTTGATTGCATCTCCATATCGTGGACTAACTCGAAGATTCATCTGTCTCTATAATTCTTGTTTTCTGGTATTTGTTAAAATTAGGCCCAGGTATGAATGACAAACAGCCCAAGTTAATCATATTAAATAAAATTAAACTTTATTTGTATTAAAATAAAAAATGTATTTATTGAAGTAAAAACACGTAGCTGGCAACATGGCTCCAGAAATTGCAAGGACTAGATTCAACATGTGGCTTTCATCTGGTGGTCTAAGATGGCTGCCCCAGCTCCAGCCATCACGCGTGACTCCAATCGGCTGGACACAGAAAAGGGGAGGAGGTGAGCAGATCTTCTCTCTGGACAATACTTCTTAGAAGTTGTAAGCACCACTTTCATTTACAGTAAATTTACAAGAACTTCGTCACGTGACCACACCTAGTGCCTGGGGGACAGAGAAACGTAAATTCTACCTGGGGGTCATGTGGTCATGTGCCCAACTAACATTTAAGAGTTCTATATGGAGAAGAGAGAGGAGAATGAGATATTGGAGGATGACTCGTGGTGTTTGCTGCATGGGTAAACAACGAATAGTTTGGACGTACTCATATTTTCAGTTACTTGTAGCCAACGGTATTCCAAGCTGGCGCTCAATGAATGGAAGGGCGGCAACTTCAGAAGCATTTCTCAGACTTGCATTTCCAACCAAGATGGAATAGCAAGGGCCCGATTTACCCTCCCGTGTGAAACGATTGCAAGCCTAGACAAAAGATGAGAAACGATGGTGGTTAAGGCCCTGGATATCAGGTTGTGAGGGTCAATGATCCCCACAGGATGGAAAAGCAAATGTTGTCAAGCCCAGCTTACTGCCTTGAAGTAATTCCCATCCAGAGGTGCTAGCAGGGTAACTCAGATAGCCAGCCACACAGAAAGAGGATTTGCAGAGGTTCTCAGAGTACTCAGCAGTCAGCTGGTCAGTGCAAGCGTGCGAAGAAAGGAACTAAGGCTGGGGGACGGACCATTAGAAAAATCGAGAGAGAACAGTGCCCGGGGGCTCTTAAAGGTCTGGGATTCACAGCTGTTCCCACCAGCCAGACCAGAAAGCCTAATAATTCATGGAGCATTAGATGCCATACTCAGAATGGTCTTGCTTCACTAGATTAAATGCTCTTCTGGTTCCACTTAACAAATCTGAAAGGCGATACGTGATTTGATCAAACTGTTTCCGGTAACTTGACTGAGCACAAGCACAAAGCTCATGAATAGTTACCAGATACAAAGACATCAATGAACCCAATATATATATGTATATATAAAACCTCATTTCTGAAACATCACTCGGGGCACCCGGGTGGCTCAGTCGGTTGGGTGTCCGATTTCGGCTCAGGTCATGATCTCACGGTTCGTGGGTTTGAGCCCCGCGTTGGGCTCTGTGCTGCCAGCTAGTTCAGAGTCTGGAGCTGCTTCCGATTCTGTGTCTCCCTCTCTCTCTGACCCTCCCCTTCTCACACTGTCTCTCTCTCTCAGAAATAAATTAAAAAAAAAAAAAAGAAACATCACTCACATTGTCATCTAGATTGGTGTTTGATTGGATAGTCAAGAGGTGTGTGTATGCTGCAAAATGACTACTATTATCTCATCCGTCCTGTCTCTCATGGCTTACCCTAACTGAAAACATACCAGGAAGGGAGTTCTAGGGAATACAGTATAGCCTAGCCAAGTTCACATATCCAAAGCCATCACAAACAAGTGTGTTTTATCTTATTAGTTTAATATTTGAAAAATGTCAATCAATGAAATGTACTATATTAATAAATTAAATTTTAAAAGTTCTACTGTCCTAATAGAAACAGCAAAAACCATTTTAAAAAAAAAAACCCAACATCTATTCTGATTGAAAAAAAAAAAGTCTTATAAAACCAGGAAAGAAGGAAGTTCCTCAACCTTACAAAGTGTATCTGTGGAAAATCTAACGGAATCTACAGAAGAGCTACTAGAAGTAATAAGTGAGTTTGGCAAGATTGCAGGATACAAGATCTTAGGCAAAAATCAGTTTCTCTATAGGGGTAATGGTCAGAAACTGAAATTAAAAAATCAACACCATTTAGTAAGGGGCATTAAGGAATCTACTCTTGAAATCATTGTTGCATTATATGTTATCTTGGGTGTAAATTAGAAAATAAATTATTAAAATATAAAAAAATCATAAGAGATAAATTCCAAGAGGCAAAAAAAAAAAAAAATCAACACCATTTATAATAGAATAAAAAATCCAAAACTTGGGGGTAATTTTTGAGGGGCTGAAAACTACAAAACATTTTAGAAGAAGTCAAAGGAGACCTAAGTAGGTAGAGATTCTTTGTTCACTGGTTGGAAGACAAAACATTGTTCTGATGTCAATTGTGCCCAAACTGATAGATAGACCAGTGCAATCTCAGTCAAATTCCCAGCCGACTTTTTGTAGAAAGTGACTGCTTGGTCCCAACGTTCATAGGGAAACAGAACTGGCATAGTTGAAACAAGTCTGAGGACTAGAGCTACCTGATTTCAAAAATTCTCACATAGTCATTTGCCATCTTTGTAACTTCTTTGGTGAAAGGTCTGTTCAAATCTTTGCTCGTGGTTTTGGAGACATTTGGTTTCTTATCATGGAGTCCGGGCAGTGGAGCCGTGTTGAGGACATCTGTCCAAACCTGCTGTGTGATTGGGGGCCTCTGGGTGTGCCCCGTGAGCACCCTGGTAGTCACCAGCTAAGGGGACCAGCCTGTCCTTACCGTGAGATGGTGAGATGTGGAAGGCAGAGGACAGTGCTGTGAGGGGTCGGCGAGAGCCTTGCTGTCTCTGGTCAGGTCCAGCTGTTAGAGACCCACAAACAAGCCACACTACCTGCAAGCGCAGGGCAGAGGTCAGAAAAGGGAGGGGTCCAGGTGCCAAATGGACTCATTCTTTCTGTCCACCACAGCTTGTTGTTCCTGAAAGTAGGGCCACCCTGCTCTCACGTGTCCCAGGCTGGAGTGGAGGGCATCCTGACTCACTGTGGCCCGGGTCCTTGGGTCCCCAGCGGTCTTTGGTCTGATACTCAGCAAGATGCCTAGGTCATCGTGAGGCCCCTGGTGTCTGCTTGCAGGGCGCCAGCTTCCGAGAGCCCACGCTACGCCACCAGCACCAGGAGTCCCCAGCTCACGTCCTCTATCCGTCTTCCCCGGCGCCGTAACAAAGCACCAGGCGCTGTACTGTTCAGACAACAGAAATGTCATTTTTCACAGTTCTGGGGGCTGGAAGCCCAAGATCAAGGCGTTGGCAGGGCGGGGTCCCTGGGGTTCCTGTCCTTGGCTTGCAGATGGCTGTCTTCCCCTGTCTCCCCATGTGGTTGTCCCCGCGTGTGGCTGTGCCCTCTTCTTCTAAGGACACCAGCCAGGACGGGTGGGGGCACTGGAGAGACCTCGTCTGAGGTGCTGGGGGTAGGTGCTCCAACATATGATTTTTGAGGGGTATAATTGAGTCCATAACACACCCCAGGTACAGCCCCCGCAACCCTGGTGGGCACTGACTGGTGTTGGGCCATCTTGCTCGAGCCTCTCAACGATCCCCAAGGGAATGAAAGTGGGAGGTCTGGCCAACCCCGCATGTCAGAAAACCCGTGTGGAATGTCTGCTGGGTTCGCGGAAATCACCGGCCTCAGCCGCGCTCAGAACCCTTCCCAGCGCTGCTCCCCCAAATGGACCCCGGGCACACTTGCACAAGTGCTGCCTCACCACCCTGCGGGTGGTCCCACGGTAAAGAGGTGGGGACTTGCTCCGGCAGCAGTCACAATATAAAGCCACTCTGCCTCTTTAGTAGGAGAGCAAATGGATTGCAAACCCATGAAAGGATTCAAAGGTCTGGGAAACTTACCAGGTGATGGAAAGTAATCTCTTAAAATGGTGAGATGAGAATAAATTAACGAGAAAGTGCTGTTAGGTCATCAGGGAAGAGAATCATTTGCAAGAGAATTAAAATTGGATAGCTTACATCAGAATGAATTCCAGGTTCATTATTTAAGTGTAAAAATAAATAAGGCCATTAAAATACTGTACTAGGAGAAAAGGTTGTGATGTTTAATAAAGATAAAATGGGGCAGGACTTTATAAGCGTAACACCATAGTCAGAAACTATAAAAAAATCAGTACATTTCACTAATAAAATTTTAGAAATTCAGTTTAGGATCAAACACCACAAAGAAAGCAAATAAACAAACCACCAGAACTAAATAGTTTTTTTTTTTAAGTGTCTTATTTATTTCTGAGAGAGAGAGAGAGAGAGAGACAGCATGAACAGGGGAGGGTCAGAGAGAGAGGGAGACACAGAATCTGAAACAGACTCCAGGCTCTGAGGTAGCGGTCAGCACAGAGCCCGATGCAGGGCCCGAACCCACGAACCGTGAGATCATGACCGGAGCCAAACTCGGACGTTTAACCGACTGAGCCACCCAGGCGCCCCCAGAACTAAATATTTTTATCAAAAGTTAATCCCCTACGAATAAGAAGAGTTTTATAAACCAGTGAGAAAAAAGATGAGCACTCCCTGAAAATAAAAGGCAATCATAGTAGCCGACTTTCCCTATTTGAAGATGTCAGCCTCCTTAATGAATTAATTTGTGTTCTCCTCAGAACGAGGTTTTGAAGTAGGTACTGAGTTTTATACACTTGGAGATAAGGCATGGGGAGCGTAGTCAGCCCCCAAGGTCACCCTAAGGACTGGCGGCACCAGGATACCCGCCCTTGGTCAGCAAGGCCCTGGCGCAGAGACAAGGGCAGCTGTCTCAACTACTGAGAAATGCAAGATTTTGATATTCAACGCAAACTAAGTGCAAATTTATACAAGTTTAACACACATTAAAACAACGATGTAGTTTTTCAAGTCCCATCGGGCTGTGAAACATGAGATGTGAATACCACTCAGCGACGCTGTGCAAACCAGCAGCCTCAGTTATTGGTGAAGGGGTCAAGCTGACGACCTTTCCGGAAGAGGAGGGTGGAGGTTGGGTGCGGCGGGAACAGGCATTGTTCTGGCCGTGGTACTGGAGACACAAATGTGGACAGGTCCAGGGTTAATCTTCGGGGCAGCACACGGGGATGAGGCTGAGGACCCAGGTCGTGAGTCCCTGAGTCCGCGAGCCTGAAGCCTGGATTGGGGGCCTATTGTTGCCACCGGTGGGTGTGTGACCTTGGGCTCCTGACGCTGCAGCCCTTCATCGGTTAAAGGGGGCACTAGCAGTGTCCGCTCTCAGGCTCTTCTGAGGACTAAGGGGCTATACAGAAGCCTAAGCTATTGTTATCGCCTTCTTTTATTGTTTGATTTTTATTTTTTTATTTTTTTATTTTTTAATGTTTTATTTATTTCTAGGAGAAAGAAAGAGAGACAGCGTGAGCAGGGGAGGGTCAGACAGAGAGGGAGTCACAGATTCCGAAACAGGCTCCAGGCTCTGAGCTGGCAGTCAGCACAGAGCCCGACGCGGGGCCCGAACCCACGAACCGCGAGATCATGACCTAAGCGAAAGTCGGACGCTTAACAGACTAAGCCACCCAGGAGCCCCTGTTTGATTTTTAAAGACAATGACTTGACGGGTGTAATCAGGACATACACTTATGTATGTGTTCATTGCATGTGTGTGCATATTTGTGGATATGCCTGTGTGTGTGTACGTGCATATATGTGTGCACGCACATGCATGCGCACACATGTGTGCGTGTGTCATAGATTGTGGGCACATGCGTTTGTTTGTGCAGTGTATGCTCGTGTGCATGTCACATACACCTTGTGTGTGCATGCATGTGTGTGCATATGTGTCTGTGTCTGTGTGTGCATCTATATATGCATTGTGTGTTTGCATGGCGGGGGAGGGGCGCCTACAACATTCTCGGCTGTGGGAAATAGGCCCTGAGAGGGAGGTTTCCTAACGGATGGGAGAAGGAAGCAGGTCCTGCTTTGTGCCGAGGCTCTTGCTGAAGCACACGCTAGGTCTGTGCAGGGGCCGTTGACAGCTGGGCGGCTGAGGTCGGTCACAGCCAGGAACGGGGCTGGGGGTAGCCGAAAGCGACAGAGGGTCAGCCCACGAAGTGCTTGGTTAAAAAGTGACTCGGGCCACCCTTTGTCCTTCAAGCTTTGCTCTTCCTCCCGATCTAGGCTCTAAGGCCTGGAATCTGGCTTAATTATTGACGCTTAAAGTGCATTAGCTTCTTTCTTACAGAAAAATTCCAATTAATCAATGTAGAAGGACCGAGAGGACCGGAAGATCACCACTAGAATAGCTCGGTAGTAACTGCTGCAGGCAGGGCCCCCCCCCCCCCCGCTGGTGGATATTCAAATTAGTGGGGGAGGGGCGCCTGGTGGCTCAGTCCCTTAAGCATCTGATGCCGGATTCGGCTCAGCTCATGATCTCACCGTTGGCGAGATTCAGCCCTGCGTCGGGCTCTGTACTGACAGTGCAGAGCCTGCTTGGGATTCTCTCCCTTTCTCTCTGCCCCTCCCCTGCTCGCTCTCTCTCTCTCAAAATAAATAAACACTAAAAAAATAGTGGGGGACAGCTGATGTAGAAACAGGATATCTGCACTGACTCAGGGTGTCACCCCTAAAATATTCAGTAAGTACAAAGAGGACAATAGTAAGTTTACAGTGGAGCGTGTTGACATAGAATTGCTAATAATGCACGGCCTCAGTCCAATCATGAGAGAATCAGACTCAAATGGAGGAACGTTCCAGACTCAGATAAAGGACCAGCACTCTTCAAATGCATCGTGAAAAGCACGGAAGGTTGAGGAATTGACACGGAGCGCAGGAGACTCAGGAGTGTGACACCCAGATGCAACCTGGGATCCCGGACAAGGTCCTGGAACAGAAAAGGGGCACCAGTGAGGCACCGGTCAACTCCAGATAAAGTCTGCGGTCCACTCCCCAGGGCTGTGGAGGTGATCACGCCTTAGCGCTGGTAAATGTGCTATGATTGTGGGAGACGGGGCAGAATGACGGGAGGCAATCTGAAGGGTTCGAGGAGCTATCTGCATTGGTTTTGCAACTTTTCTATAAAGCTCAAAATGCACACCTCAAAATGCAAAAGATGTGAATCACCAAAAGTGGTTGTTGCTTGGGCCTCGCCCTGGTGTATCCGTACAGACTGTTCCGGGCCTCCGCGTCACAGGGAAGAGTGTGGCGGTTAATGCAGCATGTGGTCATGAGGCACGCACCGCGTGACCTTCATGGTTCTGAACCAAGAATGACATCTAAAGTCCGAGGGCTAACAACCCACATAAAATCAAGCCTCCCCTGGGAAGGCCAGGCCCCGTGGTCACCAGGGGTGAGGCTCACACAAGGGACAGTAACGTCTTGCTCATACAGACGCGCTTGGGCTGAGGAGGCATCTGGGATGTAATTGGCTGCCTCGGTCTGCTCAGGCTACTCTAACAAGCCACCACAGGCTGGGGGTCAGCAACAGACTTTGATTCCTCACAGATCTGGAGACTGGAAGTCCAAGATCAAGGTGCTAACAGATTCGCCTCTTGGTGAGGCCCCTCATCCCTACTTTGCAGAGAGCTACCTTCTTGATGTGTCCTCATGGGGAGGACAGAGAACTCTCTAGTCCCTTCTTACAAGGACACCAGTCTCGTCATGAGGTCCCACACGCGTGACCTTATCTCACCTGATTACCTCCCAAAGGCCCCATCTCCAAATGCTCTCCCACTGGGACTTAGGGTTTCAGCATGTGAACTTTGCGGGGGGCACAGTTCAGTCCGTCACTGCCCAAAACAGTTCTCTGAATCTCCCCACGCACCTCAGGCCTGTTCCTCTTCTGTTCTTCCCATTTCAGAAAATGGCCTCAAACTGAAAAGCTGTCATTGGATCCCTGTTTGCCTTCCTGTCCCCTGTTGGCTCTGTCTCCAAAATCTATCTTCATTGCATCACCTTTTGAACCCCTCCTCACATTCGCCTGGGTCCCCTTGTGATGGCCACTCTCCACCCAGCACACAATTGAGCCATCCAGCAGATCGGCCCACTCCTCACCTAGAACCCTCCAGCACCTGTCCATCCCAGCCCTCCCCGGGGTCCACAGGCTCCTGCCAACCTCAGCTCCCTGTGCTCCTCCTCAGCGTCTGTGTCATCACCGCCTCGGTGTCTTCATACCCCTCAGCTGAGCCCTGGGTCCTCTGCACTGGGCACACCGGCTTTGTCTCCCTGGTTTGTCCCTCGGTCATTCGGGACTGACCTGCAGTGGCCTCCTCTGCTGCCAGGTCAAAGGAGCCAGGGTCCACTCTTGATCCCTGTGTTTACCGACCTTGCTCTTCCAGAATGTCCGCTCCATGTGAGACAGGCTCCACGTGGTCATCTCCTGAGTCTAGGATGGGCTTGGCACACAATAGGTGCTCAGTAAACACTTGGCTGAATTTACTAGCCAACCAGCTGCTTCCTTAACTGTAGCTCTCCTGTGGGGCAGAGCAGAGGTCCTGGAGGTTTTCTCGAGTGGGAAGACTTAGTAGGAATGCACTGACCCTGTGGCTGACTTATAGGGGGGAGCCTCACGTACCTTACAAGGGGTCACCTGGGAGCCCCCATCCCTCAGCAGCAGCAGCAGAATTCTTCCCGGGTGCTAGGGAATGGCTCAGTGTGGGAGCAAAGACCCCAGCCCTGCACTCCTGGGGAGCTGGGCATGGTGAACCATTAACTGACTTTGGACCTGGCTTGGCCATGGTCCTGGGAAGTCTGAGAACGGGGGAACTGACCAAACTGCTGGTGCGAAAGAGACCCGTGGGCAGAGGCCCAGGGACAGGACTGGATGCTTCTCTGAGTTTTTACTTTTCTGGCCATTTCCACGGGTATTTATAGTATAGAGGGAGTCAGTTCGGGAAGGTTTCATTTTCTCCCCAGAATGCTGAGGGAAGGGGCGTTTATTGAGTGGCTAGTGGGGGACTCATGGACTGACGAAGAAGAAGCCAAGCCTTGGAAGTGGCGGCCACCGGGCAACTCCAGACACTTGGCTGGCCAGCCAGCTGCGGGGTTCGAAACCTCATTTCTCGGTGCTACCCAGAGTCAGACCTCCAGATCCGTGTTCATCTCTGCTCTCTGGAGAACAGCTGATGGCTCAGCCTGGCCAGATGACTGCATCCCAGACGTCGTGGGTGCAAACGTCACCCCAGGAAACCACTGTGAACCGGGAGGGGGCGAAGCACACAGGGCTCAGTGGAGCATCTGGAATCTCAGAGAGAGTCTTGGGCACAGGCTTCCTTCTGTCATGTGGGCTATTATTTCTGCTCTACTTGAGCAACATGCAGGATCCTGTGTTTGTCGTTTACTTATTTACCAGCCTGTGCCTTGACAAGACTTGACAAATCTAAAATAATACTCCTTATCTTAAATTCTTATTTCAGTTCTATTTGATCTTGGCAAACTTCCTTCTGTTCTGGCCTTGGTTGTTTGTTCTGTGTGGGCTCCTCTCCTTTCTCTCTGCCTTTAATATCTCTGTCTACTTTGTTCTGGATGTTTCTCAAACATCTCTCTCTCTTAGCTGACCTTCTCCTTGATGGTGTCAATTCAATGTTTGCGGCTTCCAGGGATGATTTACACGGGTCTTTGGCATGTTTCACATTTTTTACCTTCATTTCAAGAAACCATGGCCAGGTCTTGTTTCAAAACGCCTTTATTTTGTGAACAGTAAGTGACCATCCAAAATCTCTTCGTGTTCCTAATAGGGAAGCCACTGAAATGCCTGAAGACACTGCTCCTTTCCTGCGGGAAAGCTTGACCAGGGCCCGGGAACAACGTTTCTCTCCATCTACCGAGTTATGGATGAGAGTCATTGTGTTGTGGGGAGAACGTTCCAGACATGGCACTCTGCCATCCTCTCTGAATTCAGTGGCCCCCTAACAAAATAAAATTGGACACGGATAAAAGGAAACTTTCCTTCTTGGTTAAAAAAAAAGTTGTACTAGTACAAGATGGGAAAAATGCATGAACAGGGTGTTTAGACAAGGCCAATTTTATATAACAGTGTTGAACCAGTTGCCTCAAATGCTACATTAAAAGGGAAAAACTATATATTTTAAAACTAGTGAGTGATATGTGAAAGAGGCATCAGAAGGCCTGCCTATCCCCCACTTTCTCTTCCAGGACCTATGGTAGGCAATGGGCGGGAAGGGCTGTTCTGAACAAACATAGTGATTCCTTCTCCAGAGTGGAAAGTACTGTGGTTTGTGAGACACAAAGATAAAATTTAGGTGGATGTTTCCAGAGGCCTGGAATGGAGAAGTGTTTCCTAAGCCTGGCAACAATACCAGGACATATAAAGTAGAAGTTTGGTTGATGTAACTACATAAAACGGCAAGTGATAAACTATAAAAATAATTCTTTTCTTTAATGTTTCATTTATTCTTGAGAGAGAAAGATAGAGCACGAGTGGAGGAGGGGCAGAGAGAGAGGGAGACACAGACTCTGAGACAGGCTGCAGGCTCTGAGCTGTCAGCACAGAGCCCGGTGCGGGGCTCAAACTCACAAACCGCTAGATCGTGACCTGAGCTGAAGTCAGATGCTTAACCAACTGAACCACCCAGGTGCCCCTAAGAAGCACTCCTGAAAGTAAAGCATAAGCAAAAAAAAAATTTTTTGATTGAAGCATAACTGACATATAACATCATATTAGTTTCGGGAGTACCACGTGATGATGTGATATTTACATACTGTGATATTACAAAATGACCAGAAATAATTCTAAAAGAATGAGAATAATCTGATGGGCCAGGAAGGGGCAGACGTGCCTCAGGGTGAGGGTGGGGGTGGAGTTGGAGAGTCCTTCCATGCAGGCCTTTAGAGCCAGGTTTGTCCTTCTGCATCAAAATGTGCTTTCCCTTTGGCCCAGCCATCCGCCCTCTGGGAGTCTAGTGTGAGGATGTGTTGTAGGGGAGCTCATAGCAGCAGCGCTAAAAAAGAGTGAAATAGAAAGAAATGAAAATTTCAGTCACAAAAGGAAAGATAAACTAATGTATGCATGCACGGAAAGAAGGTATTAACATGCTATTGACCTGTATTGGTTAATTTATGCTTATGTTAGGTTAAAAAAGCAAGCTGTAGAGCCACAGGTAGAAAGTGGTCACAAGGAAACAAATAAATGAGAATCGATGTCTTGTTTTAAATTCATTTTCTTGGTTACGAGTGGGGTTGAGCTCCCCTTTACCTTTGTCTTCTGTGAATTGCCTGTTTGATCCTTTCACCCATTTCCTAATTACCTTTTTCTTATTGATTCATGGGAGATGTTTATGCAATAGAGGTATTAACCATTTGCTTATTGTATCTTTAATAAATAATTTTGTCTGCAATTAGTTTTTAGTTTGTTTCATGAATGATTCATTATGCGAAATTATGTTACATACTTTTGTCTCCTTTCTGTTGCTGGGTTTCCTTTCTTGCTTAGTGAAGCCTTCTTCACAACGCAGTTTTTTAAATGTCGTTTCATAGTTGGTTCTGAACATTTTATAAACTTTTTATGTGTATCTCTTTAATACACCTGAAGTTTATTCTTGCCACTGGTGTGAAAAAGAATCTAACGTTATTGTTTCCAAAACGTTAGTGAGTTTCCCCAAAGCATTTCTTGACCCTCATCCTTTCAGCTCTGGTTAGAAATGCTGCCTCTATCGCATAAGAAATTTCCACATGAATGCGAATCTGTTTCTGGATATTGCCTGCATTAATTGCCAAAGTCTTTTGGGGGCTTTTCAAAAACACCTTAAGTATTCATAACTATTTTCTCTTTCAGATGAAATTTCACGTCAGCTTCTCTAGTTTCAAAACCCCGTTGAGATTTTGGTTGAAACTGAACTGAATTCATAGATTTTTGCAGGCAGGGAAAAAGAAAACCTTATCGTAATTTTGGGAAAAATAATTTTCAGTGGTTTGTTTCTAGATAGTATCAAGATGTCCTCATCCCAAGCTGCCAGGCCTGATGGCCTCAGGGTCAGGCTGGGAGAGTGTTAGCAGCATGAAGGGGCTGCTGGCTGTCCAGTATTGATGGTGTGTCCAGAACTGTGAGCCAGGCGTTCGGCCCAGCGTTGAACAGGCTATGCCCAGAATGGCAACTCCAATTCTCCCCACCGGAGAGAAGGAGGTGAGTCAGCGATGAGCTGCAGCACGCGGAAAGGGCAGAGAGTGAGGTGGCGGAAGGCTGGGTGGTGCTGGCGCTGGATGGCTGACCAATGGAAAAGTCACCACTGTGGGGCCTCTGTACTGTGGACATCACTTCCTCTAAAGTTGCCTTCCGCAGGTGGGGCGCAGGCACTTCTCGGTAGGACTGAGGAAAGGGTGATGCGCTGGGACGCTAAGCTTTCAGCCTTGGCTTCTGCCCACTGCCAGCACTTGACTTGAGTTGGTCTTTATGATTGCCCAGGGATTTATTCATGTCCTTTATATGCACATGGATAAGTTCAAACCCACTAACTTCATGGAGTCTGAATTTTCTTGACGATCATTTGTTACCATGCTCCCTTTTTGCCAATTTCCATGTCTCTAATAGACTGATTTCTTTTTTTTAATGTTTTATTTACTTTTGAGACAAGAGAGATAGAGCATGAGTGGGGGAGGGGGGAGGGGCAGAGAGAGAGAGGGAGACACAGACTCCAAAGCGGGCTCCAGGCTCCAAGCTATCAGCACAGAGCCCGACATGGGGCTCGAACTCACAAACCATGAGATTATGACCTGAGCCGAAGTTGGATGCTTAACCAACTGAGCCATCCAGGTGTCCCTCTAATAGACTGATTTCTTATTATTTAGTTTAATTAATTCCATTTTAGCCATTCAAGTATCCCTTTTAGCCTTATTTTAAGCTGTCACACCTGGGAAAGCATGGATTTGATATGCCAGCTATCTTTCAATGGACACGGAAATAAAACACAACTATTGAAATATGTGTGTTTATCCATCTGCCACCTCAAACCACTTTTGGCCATCACTGGTGGTTTCTCTGGGGCAGACACTAGTAAAGAGACACATGGTGCTGGAAACCACAGGCCTTAGTGCTTGCCCTGGCTTCCCCTCGGCCTCTTCAATGAACTAGAGGAAGGGATTTCACTGTTGAGGCCTCATTCTCCTCCTGTGAAACTGAGAAGCTGACTCAGTGCTGCAATTGCTCAGGCAATAAAATCCATTTCCTTGTGGTCAGAAATGTATAGGTTCCTTTGAACAGATCCCCATGCACAGACCCTCCTGGTGATAGAGTCCAAAGTGGGGAATCCAGGTTCTGGAGCAAGTTGGAACTTGCTTTGGCTCTGGACCAGTGAATGTCCTTATTTCTCTAGCCCCAGTCAGCACACACAAAGGGGCTGTGGAGGAACCAGGCCAGATTGGGGGTTAGTGGAAGAAAGTATACACAATAGCTCACTGGGAAGAGTAGACCCGTCCCACCCTGACAGGTGATGGGAGCTGAGTGGGAGCCCCAGGAAGGATGGGTCTCTCCAAAGCATGCCCTTCTGGGCCCACCCTAGGTGGCCTGTGGACGCCAGCACCTCTGCCTGCAGCCTGAGCTCAAAGGAACTTTGTCTCTCAAAGACAACCAGCCTCAAGATAGAGAAGTGAGTGATCTGGTGGCTCATTCAGTCCCTCTCCCTCAAAGTAAGGAAGGAAAAGAGGGCCCGGGCAGGGAGGGGGACTGGTCAGCATTTTGCAGCCAGCTAGAGGCTCAGACCCTCCCAGTCCTCCGGCTTTAGGCTCAGAACCCAAGACTCATGTCATAGTCCTCCGCCACCAGCCTAGGACAACTCCAGGACTCCCAAAGTCACAGAGATCACTGCCATGGCCATGCAAGGGGGCACTAAAATTATTGGAAACATGCCATAGGTATCATGCAAAGTAGGCCAAATAAGGTTTTAAATCTGGGGAAATAATGTTATAAAATGTTAAACTAATGTACTTAAAGCCCTTAAAGCAATGAATAATTTCCTAAGAAAATGTCAAGTAGCAAAAGTGACTCAAGATGTAAGGAAGATACGTAGAAGAAGAAATTGCATTTGGATGAATGTTGCAAATAAAATATTAGCAAAGCACATGTAGCAGAATTTGAGAAGAATCCGTCATGACAAAAAAAAAAAAAAAAGATTTATCCAAGGAATGTAGGCATGGATCATCATTACAAAATTCATTAATGTAATTCATTAGATATTTAGGCAAAATGAGAAATTATAACCTCAAAAAATGTCCAAGAAGTGTGTCATATAATTTAATACCTTATTTTTGTATAAAAAGGTTTTGCTGATTAGAAATAACACGTGAGCATATGTTCAACATTTTGTACATATTTCCAAGGGTCTTATGTGCTGCTTGAAGCAGATCAGTGGACCCTTTAGACATCTATGAATCCTGGCTTAAGGTCTCTGAATTATAGGGAGATGAGGCAGAGTAACACACATAAGTTATACCTGCAATTCTGAATTCAAATCCTGATTGGAAAGAAAAAAGTAAAACTATCAACTGTCTATATTTGAAGATTACATGATCTTGCTATACATAAACGTGCCTAAGGAATTCACTAAAAAACCGTTAGAGCTAATACACAAGTTCAGCAAAGTTACAAAATGCAAGAAAAATAATATAAAAATTAATTGCATTTCTATATACTTGCAATGAACAATCAAAAAATGAAATCACGAAAATAATTCCATTTACAGTAGCATCAAAATAATAGAATACTTAGGCATAAATTTGACAAAAGAAGTACAAAACTTATGCTCTGAAAGCTATAGCATTCCACTGAAAGAAGTTAAAAATCTAAATAGTTAAGAAGACATTCCATGTTCATGGATTGGAAGACTTAATATGGTTAAGACCCACATTGGTCTACAGATTTAACTCATTCTTGGATTCTTTGTAGAACTTGAGAAGCTGATCCTAAAATTAATGTGGAAACTCAAGTGATTCAGAATAGGTAAAACAATCTTCAAAAAGAACAAAAGTTGAAGGGCTCACACTTCCTGACTTCAAAACTTACCAAACCCTACAGTAATCAAGGCAGTATGGTATTGGCATAAGGATAGACATATGATCAAAGGTACAGAATCAAGAGTCCAGAAGTAAACCCATGAATCTATGGTGAACTAATTTTTAACAAGAGTGCAAAGTCCATTCAACAGGAAAAGAATAATCTCCTCAACAAACGGTGCTGGGACAACTAGATAGCCTCATCCAAAAGAATGAAGTTGGACCCTTACTTTATGCCATATGTAAAAATTAACTAATGGGGGCACCTGGGTGGCTCAGCTGGTTAAGTGTCTGACTTCGGCTCAGGTCATGGTCTCACAGTTCTTGGGTTCGAGCCTCACGTCGGGCTCTGTGCTGACAGCTCAGAGTCTGGAGCCTGCTTCAGATTCTGTGTCTCCCTCTCCCTCTGCCCCTCCCCTGATCATGCTCTGTCTCTCTCTCTCTCTCAAAAAATAAAACATTAAAAAATAATAAAAAAATTAAAATGAACTAGGAATGGATCAAGGACCTAAATGTAAGTGCTGGGACTATAAAACCCTTAGAAGAAAACATAAGATTAAATCTTTATGGCCTAGGGTTTGGCAATGGAATTTTAGATACGACACTTAAAGCATAAACAGCAAAATTTTAAAAAATAGATAAACTGGACCTCAAAATTAAAAACGCTTGTGCTTCAAAGGACACTCTCAAGAAAGTAAAAAGACAGCTTACAGAGGGGCGCCTGGGTGGCTTAGTCGGTTAAGTGTCCGACTTTCGCTTAGGTCATGATCTCGCGGTTCGTGGGTTCGGGCCCCGCGTCGGGCTCTGTGCTGACTGCCAGCTCAGAGCCTGGAGCCTGTTTCAGTCTGTGACTCCCTCTCTCTCTGACCCTCCCCTGCTCATGCTGTCTCCCTCTCTCTCTCCTAGAAATAAATAAAACATTAAAAAAAAAACCAACTTACAGAATGTGACAAAGTATTTGCAAATCATATGTGTCTGGAAAAGGACTTGTATCTAGAATACATAGAGAATACTTACAACTCAATAACAAAGGACAAATAACCCATTAAAAATAGACAAAGGACCTGAATAAATATTTCCCCCCAAAAGATATACAAATGGCTAATAAGCCTATGCAAATATAATTCACATCACTAGTCATCGCGGAAATGCCAATCAGGACCTCAATGAGGTATCACTCCATAGTCAGTAGAAGAGCTATAATCAAAAGGTCAAAATATAACAAGTGTTCGCAAGGATGTGGAGAAATTGGACCTTAAAACATTGCTGGTGAGAATGTAAAATGGTGCAGCCACTTTGGAAAACAGTCTAGCAGTTCCTAAAAAAGTTCAATAGAGATGTTACCATTTGATTCAGCAATTCCATTTCCAAGATAATTGAAATATGTCCACATAAAAGCGCGTACACAGGGGCATCTGGGTGGCTCAGTTGGTTAAGTGTCCGACTCAGGTCATGCTCTCATGGTTCTTGAGTTCAAGTCCCACATCAGGCTCTGTGCTGACAGCTCAGAGCCTGGATTCTGTGTCTCCCTGTCTCTCTCTTCTCTCCCACTGGCGCTCTCTCTCTCTCTCTCTCTCTCTCTCGTAAATAAAGATTTAAAAAAAATTTTAACTTGTACACAAATGCTCACAGCAGCATTATTCATAATTGCCATAAGGTGGAAACAACACAAATGCCCATCAAGTGATAGATGGATAAAAAAATGAAGTCTATCCATACAGTGGAATGTTAATTATTTGGCCATGAAAAGGAGTAGAGTACCGACACATGTTAAAACACAACTGATCCTTTAAAACGTTATGCTAAGCAAAAGAAGTTAATCACAAAGACCATGCATTAGATGATTCCATTTGCATGAAATGTCCAGAATAGTTAAGTGTGTAGAGACATAAAATAGATTAGTCATTGTCTGGGTTTGGGGGCAATAGTAGATTGGACAGGCTACCTGGAGGGTGTAGGATTCTTACTGAGGAGATGAAGGTGCTCTATAACTTAATGTGATGAATACACTAAAAGCCACTGAATTATACCCTAAAAATGGCTGAATTATATGTATGTACGTGAACTGCATCTCAATCAAGCTCTTGCTACACACAAAAAAGTAAAAATGCAAACACTCACGAGAGGAAAACAATAACAATAAAAGTCAACTAAAGATATAAAAAATCTAAATAAGCAGTGATTTTTCTGATTCCTGGAAGAGGAGTCTCAACATTTTTTTTAAGTTTATTTTATTTTGAGAGAGAGAGAGAGAGAGAGCACACGCAAACAGGTGAGGGGTGGAGAGAGAGGAAGAGAGATAATCCCAAGCAGACTCCACACTGTTAGCACAGAGCCCGACGCGGGGTTCAGTCTCATGGACGCGAGATCATGACCTGAGCTGAGATCGAGTCAGACACTTAGCGTACGGGAGCCCCTGGGTGACTTGACCTTCTAAAGATTTCTTACCATAGGATCCTGTAATTCCACTACGGGGTATTTACTCAAAGAAAAAGAAAACACGAATATGAGAAGATATATCCACCCCAATGTTTACTGCAGCATTATTTACCGTAGATAAGATATGGAAGCAACTGAAAAGTCCAATGACAGGAGAATGGATAAGGAAGATGTGATATATACAATACAATGGAATATTAGCCATAAAAATGATGAGATCTTGCCATTTCCAATGACACGGATGGACCTAGGAGGTATTATGCTAAGTGAAATAAGTCAGACAGAGAAGAACAAATACTGTATGATTTCACTTACATGTAAAATCATAAAAATCCAAAGCAACCAACCAACCAACCAAACACAAGGAGAAACAGAATCATAGATACAAACTGATGGTCGCCAGAGGGGAGTCGGGTGTGGGAATGGACAAAATGGGTAAAGGGGAATGGGAGATACAGGCTTCCAGTTATGGAATGAATGAGTCATGGGATGAAGGTACAACACAGGGAATGTGGTCAGTGGTGTTGTAATAGAGCTGTATGGTGACAGAAGGTACTACACTATGGCGAGCAGAGCGCCGCGTAGAGAGTTGTTGCATCACCATATTGTACACCTGAAACTCGTGTAACATTGTGTGTCAACTGTATTTCAATGGAAAAAATAAAGACAAGAATTTCTTTCAAATTAAGCCACAAATTCCTTTCAGTCTCATTCAAAATTTGAATGGAATTTATTTGGAATTTGATAAAGTAATTCTAAATTTTGCCAGAAAGAATTAATATTTAAGAACAGCGTAGACATTGTTGGAGTAAAAAAGAGCAGTGAGAGTTCTTTGTTTTATCACACATAAGAATCGATTCTAGAGGTCTAGGGATTAAAAGACTCTTGCAGGGTGCAGGAGAAAGCAATAGAAATATGAACCAGGCATGTGAAGACACAGGCCTTTAGCAAATGGTCGAAGTGGAGTTCCAGATGAATGAAATGGATTATTTAGTAAATAATGTTGGGCTCAATGACCAAAATCGTAAAAATCAGACTTCTTCCAGATGAATTAAATATTAAAATGTGATAAATAAAACCTTAAAGGAATTGGAAGAAAACACAGGAAGCTGGTTCTATAAACTTGGCACGGGGAGAGCTCTTCTCGGCCAGCCGAGAGGAAAAGTTGGATGGATCTGTCCACATAAAAACTAAAATTTCCACATGGCAAAAGGCCTTAAAATAAAGTGAAATGATGAAATGAAAAATAGCTTAATAATTTCAACATTTGAGGGTATTTTAAAATCTGCAGTATATAAAATACTTTAAAGTCCAATAAGAAAAAGACATGCACTCTTCAAATGGAATTCTGCATAAAATTAAAACGTTTACATTTAAATTTAATTTAAAATAAAATATTAAAAATCTTTGTTTGCCATCACAGGACTTTTTTTCAATGAATTTGAAAGATTATCAGCCTTGAGACAGAGTGTGAAGTCATGGGGTGCACGTGAAAGTCCATAAGGAGAGATCTTACCAGAAGCCCTATACAGAAAGGAAGGTTCTTTGGTATGAGTCTGTTTTCAGGTACTTTTAAAAACCAACTCATCTGGCTATCACTGAGACCCAAAGAGATTAAGTGATATACAAACCATCATCCAGCTAGCAGGTGGTCAAGGTGGGATTCAAACCCAGGTACGCTACACGAGGGGCCAGCTCCTAATCTTTCTACCGCAGCTGCCATCCAGGAGGTAGTGCTCCCCTCCAACCCACTTCTCATTCAAGAACTCTGGTGCTATCCTGGGGTCTCACCACTCAGCTGCCCACACAGATCTGTGTCCATTTGCAGCAGACACGTGGAGTGCCTCTGTGCCTGCCCGGGGGTCTCAGTGCACACCCCTCTCCTGGCTGGCTTGCAGGGGATACTGGACAATCTAGCCAGTACCGACTGGCCATATGCCCCCTGCCCTCTTCCACGTTCTATGCTTTGCACACAGTCACCAGGGTGAGTCCTAAAATGCAAATCAGATCAAGCTACTCCTGGACCGAAAACTTGACTCTCCACTTCCTTCTTTTCACCTGGCCCTGAGATCAGAGGTTAATGCCTTTTCTTCAGAGATGCTTGCCTGCCAGCTTCTCTCGGGGATAAGAACAGAATGCTCCAGGTGTAGTAAGGGCAGGGGCGAGGACTGGGGAGATAGGTGGCTCCAGGGACAGTCTCGAAACCTTTCAAGCAACCAAGCTTCCAGCCCCACTTGCTTCCCCCATGGAAACTCTGGTCTCTCTCACTGCCGCGCCACCTGGTTCTGTGGAGCAAACCAGCGTCAGCACCCTTTGCTCTCTCCCCGGCGGCTTAATTTCAGCATTGCAGGGAGGTTTCTAACGGGCCGTTGGGCAATAGTTCTAATTTCCAACACTGTTGAAACTTTCTGTGTTTCACAAACATTGCCTCTGCAATGTCTGGATGAGCTTGTGTCATGAGTGGCCAAAGCGTTGCTACCAACACTTAGTACCGAACTGTATTTATATAAAAACAGAAAATGCCCCCCTCCTGCACCACCCAGAATAGAAGGAAAGAGAAAAGGAAGGAAGGAGGGTGGGAGAGAGAGAAGGAAGGAAAGGAAGAAGAGGGAGTCAGGGTGGGAAGGGAAGAAGGGAGGGGGGAGAGAGGGATGCAGGGAAGGGAAGAAGGAAAAGATGAAGGGAGGAAGGAGGGGAGGCAGGGAGGGAGGCAGAGATACAGAGGAGCAGGCTGAGGCTGCTGGGAATAGAAAGATTGGGTGACAAAGTTCTGGATCTTTTTGAAAACACTGTATCCATGACCAGGTTCTTCTCGCTAGGGTCATCCTGACCTGTGTTGCTCAAGCACTTCTCACACTCGCCATCACACCCAGGTTAACATGGCATTCAAGGGTCTTCCCGGTCTGGTTTGCCCCCACAGTGAGCAGATTCTAGGGTCACACGAACGGGACACTTATCAGGTCATTGGAGGTTGGCCGTTCCCCAGCACAGCTGTGGGTGGCAAGGGAAGTGGGGGTTTAGTCCCGTCCTCGCACAGCTGGGGTGCCTTGAATCCTGGTGAAGGGGTCATGGGAACCCTAGAGGTGACCTCCTGGGAAGAACGGATGGGCAGATGCCGATAACACAAAGTGTCTATGTGCCCTGTGCTCGTATGAGAGGCTGGTCAGGATGGGCGCCCGAGGAGAGAATGGAAGTTGATGGCTATGGAGAGCCGTGTTGTGTGTCACATTATAAATCCCTTCAGTGCCCACACGCTCCTGTGAGGGCCATTTGCGGTTCTGCTTCATAGGGGAGCAAGTGGAGGCACGGTCAATGTCCCCTGAGGTGTGCACTCTCATCCTCACTATTGTGACCTCTGGGCAAACCAAGGTGCAGAGAGATTTAGTGCCTTGCCTGGGACGATACCCTGGCTTTGAATCCACGAGCCTGGCATTCCAGATCCCTAACTGCCGCTCTGTAACTTCTCCGGGGGCCCCGGGGTCTGATAAGGGATCCTCTAAAGGCTTTGCCCATAACCGGGATGCCCTCATTCTCATCCTTCACAGCCACTGTCTTGATTGCCCTCAGTCTCTTCGGAATGATCTCCTCCCTCTCCTGCCCAGCTCAAGGCTTACGGTTTTGCTCATTCCCCACAGGTGTCCCCTAATCTGTCAGTGCTTCTCATTGGTAAGTGCTAGAACACACCCTGAGCAAAGTGCTCCATACCTGTCCCTTGTCTACAACAGCATCTCCCAAACTGCAGTCATTTCCTCAGTCAAAGTCATGACTTTTGGTGTGTACTTGAACCACCTCTGTGGTTAACCTTATTCTTCAAATCAACTCCTACTTAAGTATACTTATGTAAAAGGAAATACCATTGCTCTCCCATAAATGGAAAACAAGTGCTTTTCTTTAAAAAAACATATTTGTTTGTTTGTTATTTATTTATTGAGAGAGAGAGCGGGGGAGAGAGAGAGAGAGAACACGGGGAGAGCAAGCAAGAGAAAGACAGAGAGACGGGAAAGAGAATCCCATGTCCAGTGAGGAGCACGACGCTGGGCTTGATCTCACGACTGTGCGATTATGACCTGAGCTGAAATCAAGAGTTGGATGCTTGGGGCGCCTGGGTGGCTTAGTCGGTTGAGCGTCCGACTTTCGCTTGGGTCATGATCTCGCGGTTCGTGGGTTCGAGCCCCGCGTCGGGCTCTGTGCTGACTGCCAGCTCAGAGCCTGGAGCCTGTTTCAGTCTGTGACTCCCTCTCTCTCTGACCCTCCCCTGCTCACGCTGTCTCTCTCTCTCTCCTAGAAATAAATAAAAAAAATTAAAAAAAAAAAAAAAAAAAAAAGAGTTGGATGCTTAACTGACTGAGCCACCCCAGGTGCCCCCCCAATCCAGTGCTTTTCTACACTTGATCTTTGCCAAAAGGCCGAGAAGCGATAAAACCAGTGCTTTCCTAATAGAGTAAAATAAATAGAAAACTATTAGAATTCAGAAGACTCGGGGCACCTGGGTGGCTTAGTCGGTTAAGCGTCCGACTTTCGCTCAGGTCGTGATCTCGCGGTTCGTGGGTTCGAGCCCCGCGTCGGGCTCTGTGCTGACTGCCAGCTCAGAGCCTGGAGCCTGTTTCAGAGTCTGTGACTCCCTCTCTCTCTGACCCTCCCCTGCTCACGCTGTCTCTCTCTCTCTCTCTCCTAGAAATAAATTTTAAAAAAATTAAAATTCAGAAGACTCATCTAAGTACCATGTGGAATCAGGAAATTTTCTTCCCTGCACCATCTGAAATCCTACATGATTATTTATGCGACACGCTGTGAACACTCCGCCTTTCGAGGTTGAGTAGAGACAAAAGAAAATGGCATGTGATGATGAGAAAAATGGTGAAGAGGGAAAAAGCAATGTGCAGAGGAAGAAGATCCCTCTGAAAATGATCTGCTGCAGGACCAGATGAAGACATGAGAAGTCTTCTCAGGAGCTGTAGCTTGGATTGGGATCCTTCAGCCCATGGTCACCTGCCCAGTCACCAGCAGCTTCTCCAGGAACTTGTTAGTGCTCAATGGGCAGTCTTTTTGCTTGTTTCCTACTTCTAGATGCCAATGCCATTCCAGCAGGGGTCTTTTCTGTTTTTATTTTTCACAGCTACTAAACGAATATTCACTGTCTGGATGAATGGAGTGAGCTTCATTTTTTCCAACGTTGGGGAGAATTTGGAAGAGTTTCAGTCAAAGCTACTAGATAGAATCCATTTCTTTTGTTTTGTTTTTTATTTATTTCTAGGAGAGAGAGAGAGAGAGAGAGACAGCGTGAGCAGGGGAGGGTCAGAGAGAGAGGGAGTCACAGACTCTGAAACAGGCTCCAGGCTCTGAGCTGGCAGTCAGCACAGAGCCCGACGCGGGGCTCGAACCCACGAACCGCGAGATCACGACCTAAGCGAAAGTCGGACGCTTAACCGACTAAGCCACCCAGGCGCCCCAGACAGAGTCCATTTCTAACGAAAAGATCTGTTTGTGATTATTGACACAGAGAAGTTAAAATTTGTTTTCCGATCAAATCCATTTACCTTTCCCCTTATTGTTTTAATCTTTGGTTTCATGCGTATTAAGTCCTCCCTTACCCCTAAGATTACATAAATATTCACTGAAATATGCTTCTAGTGTTTTTATGGTTTCATTTTACATTAGAATCTGTAATCCATCTAGAACAAGAAACAGGAATCTAACTTTATTTAATTTCAAGGGGTTGGCCGTTTGCCCAAACTGTTTATTGAAAAAAATCCAAGCTCTCCCCACTGATTTGAAAGGTCATCGTTGCATGTATTTCATGTTTATATAACTTCAGGCTGATTCTACTCTTTTCCATTCCATTCTTGCATCAGGAATCCAATGTTAAAAGATTTTATCTTTCATATCTGATAATCCTATTCCTCCACCAACTTGTTTTCCTTTTCAAATATTTCTTGCTGGAAAATGGATCTTTTTAAAAAGCAAAAAAACAATATTATGCTTTTCTATCCAGGGACACGTCACATCTCTCCATTGACTAAATAAATTGTATTTCTCAGGTAAGAGTTGGAGCCTCTTGTCCTTGTTTATTTTATTCCTAAGATTCCTAATTTCTTGTTGAATTGTGAATGGGATCTTTTTTCAATATATTTTGTTACAGTTATTTTGGGGAGTTTGGCAAGCCGCAAGATTTTGTATATTTATTTTGTAACTGACCACTGAACTGAATCCTCTTTTCAGTTGGAATAGCATTCCTCCTCCCCCGCCCCCCCCCCCCCCCCC
>NW_024081400.1:633983-656135 GCF_003009895.1 Hyaena hyaena
GGGGGGGGGGGGGGGGATGGTTGACCCTCCCACATGGCCCTCAGCTCCAGCTCAGGGAAGAGGCACTTTACCCTCCATGAGCATCCAGGGGTCCGTCTCCAAGCAAAATATTGTTTTCCATAAACGAGCTTCTTTTACGTCAGTTGGTATTTTGGTCAGGAATTACAGAATGTACTTCGCAACGAGTTCAAAACACACTGCTTTTTAAAACCAGGCCTTTTCCAACAAGATCAACAACAAATGTGTTACTTTTCTCACACCTTGGACATGTAGGAAAATGTGTGCTCAGGGAGCTGGCCAGGAGCCCGCCTGGGGAAAGTGCCAGGCTGGATGAACGCTATGGGGCAGGGGCTTGGCTTATCCTTGTTTGCTGGACTCTGAATAGCTGCTAAGAGTCCCTCCGAATCCTGTGGGCACCCTAGTCCTTAGTGTGCAAGCCAGGGAGCTGGCAGCCGGCCCCTGGAGGATGGGCCTCGGCAGTACAGAGCTGTGTGGGTCACTAACTGAATGCACCGCTGTGTTTGGTTCCCAGCATCTCCCTTCCACCTCGACAACAGGAGGAAGAGGAAGAGGAACTGTGGCTGCACATCACACATTTAAAGTGACTCGCTCCGGGACACGGGAACATTCGGGGGCAGAACCTGGGTTTGAACACAGTGTAAATCAGCAATTCTCAAACATTTTGGCCTCAAGATCCCTTAACGCAATTAATCCATGGAAAACTATTGAAGGCCTTGAGGAGCTTTTTTAGAAAGGGGAGGTATACCCGTGGTTATCTAATAGCTCTGCAGTTGCAGCTGAGAGACTTTGAAAGCACCAGACTCTACAGCGGACATCTCACTGTCTGTCAGAACTAGGACACCGTTGCCTGTCATGCCCGAAGACGTTGCTCTGTGCTCAGGCGAAGACGAGGGAGGGGCATAGCTTAGCCTTATCATAAGCCTGGCTGTCATGCGGAAGACCCCCTTGAAGGGTCTTGGAGCCCCAAGGCTCTGCACCAAGCTCCGCACTGCTGAGAACTGGGCGCTCACATCAGGATGACTTGCAATTTTGCTCTGGAAGGATGGGTCTCCATAAACTCATTAGGATAAAGAATAGGGTGAGGGTGAGGATGGCGGTAGGGGACAGAGGGGCTAACAGCTTTGTTGAGCAATCCCTGTCACTGGCTCCAGGGACACCACCTTTGCTCACTGGGGCTGAGTGAAAGAAGTGGCTTGTCCAAGGTCACACAGCAAATGTTTGGGTGTAGACGCCGTAAGACTGATCAGACAGAGGGACCTGCTAGAAAGACTTTCGGTGATCAGCCCAGGCCTCGCCAGCCCAGGAGAGGCCCTCGCCCGGTACTTTGGACTCATGCGTGGTTGAGTGCACACAACTGTTGGGCCCAGCCTTCCTCCACCAATCATCAAACTCCGTGCTGTGCAGGCTAGTCCCCCAGGGGCAGTGAGAACTGATGACTGAACAGATACACAACAGCGGACTGAACGAAGGACCATAGTGGACAGATGGAGGCGTTACTCTGTTCTCCGGCTTCTGAAGATGGGCTTCTCCAGCCTACCATCCATCTGGCGGCTGGGTGACTGTGGCCCACCCAGCGGCCCGTCCATAGAGATGCTTTCCCTCTGCCAGAACTGCCTTACCGGCAAATCCCTCAACTACCCAGGTCCCCCAGCTCCTCACGATGTCCCCAGAGACACAAAGCAAAGCCTGTACCCTCTCTGGCCCCAACTGCAGCCAGGACGAACAGGATCTCCAATTAACTCCCCTTTCCTCCACGTTGTCCCTGCTCAGCTCTGGGACCCGGCCATGGCTGTCCCTGCGGCACCCTGACGCCTCCTGTCCAAGCCGTGTTGGTTAATCCCTCAACAAGACACCATCCCTTTCTCCACCCTTCCCGCCTTCCTGCTCATCCGGGAGCCAATCAGATTCTGTTCCTTCTGTTCTGTCCTCATCGCTCTGCCTCAAGCGGGGCAATGACAACGACACGTCTTCCCACAGGGAAGAATGTCCCACCAGCTAGATCCGAGTCTGGCTCTGCACTGGTGGGACTTGGGCCCCAGCCTTAGGGAAGGCGTGGCTCAGTGGGGGGACGTGTCCTCCCAAGAGCAGCAAACAGGACAGCGCTGCTGGGCTAAGACGCGGGGGCAGGGCCACCGGAGGCTCAGGAGGAGGGCAGGACTCCGCAGAGGGAGTCGCGGGTGTGGTGGGTGTCGCGGGGGCCAGAGCACACGGTGAGTGGGCAGGGTCTTTCCCCAAGGCGGTTGCTACCGGTGTAAAAGGGAGGGAGAGGCTCCAGGCAGGGAAAATGAACTGCACGGGCTACTTCATCTCCCGGAGCCTCCGTTTCCTCGTCTGTAAATCGGGAGTGACAGTAAAGCCTGCTTCTTAGGGGACCTGAGGGGGGTCCCTAGGGGGTGATGCTTGTACTCCTGCGGCCCAAGGCTCCGCCGGCTGTCTCTGACCCTCATCGGCCGTCTGGGCCTGCTGCATCCAGGAGCCTTTTCTGGCCACAACCATAAAGACCGCCTGTGAGAGCGAGCGAGGGAGCGGCTTCAGGCTTCCTGAGCGCTCTGGCCGCACCCCAGGCCTCTGCAGAGGGTAAACGCAGGCCTGGCCAGGCTGCTCAGTAAACAGCTCACGTGCGCCCTGCGTTTTAGGGCCCGGCCTGGGCCCGGAGAGGAAACTCGCAGCCCCCAGCGGCAAGAAGCTCCATTTCTTCTTCCTTTTAAATCACTAACCCCCCCCCCACCCCCCTTTGTCCTCCCTCCCCTCGCTTGCGGGAATGTTATGAATGGAATGTACGAATTCCAGCCAGTGCGCGCGCGCGCCCAGGAATGCGGTCACAGCGACCTCCCCCCTCCACCCCCACCCGGGGGCGGGGCGCTTGGCCCAGAATCCGGCTCAGCCGGGGATCGTTCCTAGCCGGCCCAACACTGTCACCCACCCTCAGAGCCACAGGACTTGACCCGCGGACCTGTCCTCTGCAGTTTTAGGAGTCAGACGGTGGCCCTGGGGAGGGCCCGAGAGACCCGGGGCCCACTCACCTCAGCCCGGAGAACGTGTGCAGCGGCGCTCACAGCATATGTGTGTGTGTGTGTTTTCGCAAGTGTACACTCACGGCAGGATGTACACACACCAGAGTGCACACTCGCTGCGGGGTATGCACGGAAACGCTGCTGACGGAGCGGACACACGGCGGTGCGCACACGCGCACTGCGCTGTTCGCAGACAACTTCACGGAAGAGGTGTTGCACGCACGTGACAGATACTTGCACGCGTGTGCACTCCCCCTGCACGTACACACTGAAGTGGTGCACACGCAGAACGTAACAAGTCACACACACATCGAAGGGACACACGCGTCCAGAGCACAGCGGCGCGCACAGCACAACACGCACACGCTGAGACCCCCAAAACACTCTTGGAGGAGTGACCCCGGCTCAACAGTCTCAGTCTCCTTAGCGGACAGGCAGAGGTCCCTGAGGTCCAGGGTGCAGCCCCCAGATCAGAGACAGACCTTGATTGTCCTCTCTGGCTCAGTCCCCTCCCTACGGCCTGGCCTGTTGGGACCGAGGCCTCCTGGGAAGAGCTGCACAAGGTGGGTATGGAGGGCAAGGGGCAGGTGCTCCCTTCTCAGGGGATGCACTAACTCAGGCCCTGTGTTTGTGCCTAAGTGTTTATGTTAAGCCAGACGTGAGGGCATAAGGAGTGGAAGCCTGTGCCTGGAAACCTGTATTGCCAGTAGGGGGCCCTAAGTCTGACCCCTCAGGGCCACCCTTCCCATCACAGCTTCTTGCTGCCGTAGCTGCCAGTCAACCCCATGTCGCATCCAGCACCACGGCAGGCCTGTTCCTGCTGGACACTGTGTTCTCCCACAGGATAACGGGTGAATAAACCTCCCAGCCCCTGGGAACTAGGCATCCTGCCTCTCTTTTCATCCATCCATCCATCCATCCATCCATCCATTCACTCATCCGTCCATCCATCCATCCATCCATCCATCCATCCACTCATCTATCCATCCATCCACTCATCTATCCATCCATTCACTCATCCATCCATCCATCCATCCATCCATTCACTCATCCATCCATCCATCCATCCATCCATCCATCCATCCATTCACTCATCCATCCATCCATCCATCCATCCATCCATTCACTCATCCATCCATCCATCCATCCATCCATCCATCCATCCACTCATCTATCCATCCATTCACTCATCCATCCATCCATCCATCCATCCATCCATCCATCCAACCATCCATCCATCCATCCATCCATCCATCCATCCATCCATGCATGCATGCATCCATCCAGGAATCATTTGCTTAAGTGCCTATACAATTCCAGGCAGCACTGGGACAGCAGTCAATCAGGACACCCTAGTCCCTGTTCCCAGTCCTTTGCAGACGTCCAGCTCACTGAAACTCTTTGGTCTTGTTCTAATCTTAAAACTTTTGAATTCCTATACAAATCTAGGTTTCTGTCTTTTTTTGGAAAATGGAAATCTCTGAGGTTCGCTGCCCAGCTGTCACCTTCCGACAGGCCTGGGTGGTGCGACTTGCCCTTGCTCCTGCCCCGGCCACCTCTGCCTTCTGCCAGCCTGGGATTCATCTGGGGGTGCTGCTTGACCAGCAGGCTTTCGTGCTGGGCCCTCAGGGTATTTGCGGCAGGGGTCCAGCCAGGGCAAGGACAGCTTCAAAAGTGTGGCTGGAGGGACAGGGTGAACACCTCTAATTCAAAACTCTGGGCATGTGTGTTTTGAGTATGAAGGAGGCAGGGTATGCGAGTGTTTGGAGAAAGGCCAGTTGGAATCAAGAGAGCATAAACTGTGGATTCTTCGTAAATGAATGTAGCTTAAAATATCTCAAATGCTGACCTCAAGTGAAGCCAAGGGAAGAAAGTGCTCAATTCTATTCACAATGCCCCCCCCCCCCTCAAAGAAGACATTGCAAACTGCCTGATAGGCTCCAATATTATGTCTGTGTGTGGGGATGGGGGTGGGGGAAGGTCCATTCCCAGAGAGCTCACCCAGCACAGAACCCGGAAGCCACTTCCCTGTTTTGGATACAGTCTTTGATGGCGCATTCCAGCATTTCTGATTTGCATTTTCATGTCATCTTTTGCTTTCACACATGGACAGGTAGTCGCAGGAGGGGCTCCGAGCCCAAGGGGGTGATTGCAAATGCTTTTTCCTGAGTCCCCAAGCCACATCCAGCCACATCCAGCCAGGCTTCCACCACCAGTGTCCGCACTCACATCCCTGAATGCCACTCTTCACTTCTTTTAACAACGAGGACAAAGTACAAGACCTTTGAATAAACGCACAGCTGCGGTGCCGACAGACAGGGGGTGCTGCTGGATGGGCCCCTGGAGGTGACACCACACATCCCACCCTGGGATCCTGCTTTCCAGGGAGGGCTGTGCTTTCCTCTCAATGCTCAGGGTCTGGACCCTCACATCCTGGGATGACGGGGCCCCCTTGGAAAGAAGGGGCCCTTGTGAAGTATGGCATGATCCCTGACTCTCTATGGGTTCATCCCCCCCCCACCACTTCATCCCACAAGGTTGCCCAACTGCCCCCCACCCCCTCCTGAAAGCGCTGGGTAGCCAGGATGAGGCCTGAGTTATCCACACACACATCCCAGGCTCCTGGTGTCCTTGACCCTGGGGGGCGGGGGGCAGATGTACCCAGGTGAACCAGAATCCTGCCAACTCCTTCTAGATACACACGGAGATGGACACCCACCCAGGAAAGGGGCAGGAGTTCCCTGATCTGACTGCGATGTGGGTGACCTTAAAACGGAAAACGAGAGAGATTAACTAGAGCAATGAATTCTGTTTAAAATGGCCTGTGCAACTTTAGGGCTTGAAATTCACTCTGACTGCATGGAGTTTAAGTCTTTAGTTTTTAAGAAACTTATCTAACCGTTTAAGAGGATCATCTTCTGGCTTATGTCATCTTGCTGATTTTGCTTTGCTCTACTATTTCACTTCTCACGTTGGCCTGGGCAGACCTCAGCGCCTTCCCCGAGGAACCCTTGCGTGGCTCTGAGGCTGAAGCAGCAGGTCCTGGATTTGGAAGGGTTCAGCTTCAGGGCCACAGGGGGGACGGGGCAACGTGCTGGGGTTGTGGGCCATTTGTGAGAGGAGCGGTGGGGGGCAGGAAGAGGGGATGGCCAGACGGGAGCGAGGAGGAGGAGGTAGCCACATGGTTGATGGAGGCCGAAGAGAGGGCTCGGGCATTTCAGGGTCTTGCTCTTGGCAGAAGGGTCTCCACAGATCACGCCCCGTCAAAGGCGAATTACCCAAGAGGCAGCAGAAAGCCCTGGATATGCTGAATTGTGTGCCGGCCGGGCCTCTGGGCTGATGTAACCACAGTCTCTGTTGTGCAATGGATGAAAGGGCCATCAGGGAGGGGAAGGCACACAGGGGCTTTGCATCATGACACGTGGAACTGGGTCAAAATCAATTACACACACTTGAAAGGAGAGTCTGGAATGGAGAGGGAAGGGGACAGAAAGCCGGTTTGCTGCGCAAGCAGCGCACATCTGACGACCCAGGAGGGAGCGGGACGGAGGATGTGAAGAACCTACTAAGCGCCTGCCCGTGTCAGCAGCCCCGCAGCAGCACCAGCACAGAAACCTGGCACCCGCTGCTCCCGTAGTAGGTGTTCTGTCCCAGGGACGTCTGTGTCCCTCCTGGAGGCTGACTCCAGTGTGTAAAAATAGGAATGGCTCATACCAGGTCCTGAAATCCCTGACTGAGCTAGATAAACAGCGATCTGATCCGGTGGCAGAGGGACACCCGGCCGTGTTGACGTGGCCTGGCCAGTTGCTCTCGTGTGGTGCCTTATTAAGGTGTTTTCCGTGGGACTCTAGATCAGTCTTGAGTTCGGCTCTGCCTGATCTTAGAAGTGAGCCCTGGGGGCACGGCCACTGTCCCCCGAGAGGTTGCCCGCAGAACCCGGCTTCCACGTTCGTCTGCTGCACTCCACTGCCCTCCTCTGGCCAGGCCGTGAAGCCCGCCTCCGGGTCCCGAGCATCGTCCGTGGGACAGGACGCCAGGGGAAGGAGGGGCCAAAACCCCTGTCCCCAGAGTGCCCTGGGAATGGGGCTTTGATCTATCTTGGAAAAACACTCTTTGCCCCTCAGGGGCGGATGCCAGGACATACCACTTACAGAACCCTCTGTTGAAATTTCTACAAGATCCTTGAGGAGCCTCACAGATGCTTACCTACACTACGTCAGATGCGGAAGCATACTTCCCCGGGGCGGGCTGGCCAGCCTCCAGCCTTGCACAAGCCTGGCTCACTGCCCCCGCCTCCTTTCCTTTGTTCTTGTTCTTTCTCCTTCCTGAGAGTTGAAAGATCTGGATACGGGTCCCTGCGTTGCCACACCCTGAGAGACCTCAGCCAGGTGGGGTGTCAGTCCCAAGGCCTCAGTTTCTCCATCCACGAAATGGAGCTGTTGGCCTGGGACATCTGTCTGCTCCTCCAGATCTGACATGGTCTGGGATGCTGAGCTTCAGAACAGACAGAATGCCTTCCCAGCCCCTGAGGAAGGGTGCACAGTGGGGGCCCTTTCCCCTGAGGGGAGGCTGGGGCAGGGTCAGTGGGGATCGGGGTTCTCTGGCCCCCTGTTTCTTTTTGATACTTTGAAATCTCAGATGTTTTTGTAGCTTTTCCGGGTTATGAAAGTGATGTGAACACATGAAGCCATCCCCGATTTCTCCAATAATCAGAGAAATAAAAAATGTAAATGAGGTCATTTATCGTTCATCGTACTGGCAAAACTGCAAAGGTTTGTGCATGAGCAGGGCAAGAGGCAATCAGACGGCGTGGGCCCTGGTCCGCAGAAGCTGCTCTTCGGTGACTCTGTCCCGGGAAGGGTTTGCACATGGGATGTTCGCAGATGATCCCAAATGATCACTGGCGTTCTTTGCAAGAGCAGAAAGGGAAGGGGAGCTGCTCCTGCGCAGAGAGAGGGAGCTGGCCTACGTCGCAGCTGTGGACGGACGCATCATGCCAGCTCTGTCTCCGGTCCTCTGCCACTGGCCGCTGCTTTGCGCCTCGAGGGCCGGGAGTCTCTCACATGCCTCACGTTTGTTTACAGACGTGTCTTCTAGGGCGGAAGCAGGAGCGAAAGGAAAGTGTCGCTTGTCGGTCTAGGAAGGGCTGCACTGTTTGGCTCTGTTGGACTGTGTGGATTTATATATGATTTCATGATAAGGTTCTTGTTGGGAGAGGCCTGGAGGACGTCCACTCAGTGCAGGTTTAGATCAGACCTGGGCTCAAAGGCCATCTGCCACCAACTGCCATGCAACAAGGGAGCTCAGCTCTGGTCCCTGAACCTGCAATGGAGCAGATGCCTCCCCATGGGCCTGTCGTAAGATACCTGTGGGCATTTCATAGAACGGGGTCAGGTGACATGTGACCTTGTGTCTGGCTCCCTTCACTCAGCATAATGTATTGGAGCTTCATAGGAGTTATAGCAGGTACCCGTGTTTTCTTCCTTTGTTACGGCTAGGGTATAATAAACAGTTTGGTCTTGGTCCCGGAGGACGAGCTTCTAAAACAACTTGGAATTTTCCGATGGATAGGAGTGTCTTTGTCATTCTGTAGAATTGACTCATGCCCCTACGTAACTGAGGGACAGGGGCTGGTCACCAGAAAGGCCACATGCATGATCAGTGGGTTGGGACTTTCAGCCCGGGGACAAGAGGCGCTGGAATTGAGTCGGGTCACAGGGACGATGATTTTTCGTAACCACGCCCGTGTGAAGAAACCCCAGTAAGAACTCAGTGGAGCATCTGGTTGATGGGCACAAGGGACGTGCCAGGAGGGTGACACACCTTCATTCCACTAGGAGCAGGCATAGGAGCTCCGTGCTATCTCCCAGAATCGCCTCTTCGGCCTGGTGCTCCTCATCTGTATCCTTTCTACGAAGACACATTCAATAACCATCAATACAGATATGAAGTCATCTCAAAATATAGGGTTTTCCCGAGGGAGTCATTTCAGGCAATTAAGGAGACTGAAGGGGTCAGAGGGAAGCCTTTTATTCCGAGCCAGGCAGTAAGAAATGTGGGTGGCCTGGGGGACCCTTGAGACGTGCAGCTGGCATCTGACGTAGGGACAGTCCTGCGGACCGTGTCCCGAACCTGCAGAGTCTGATGCTACCTCTAGGCATTAGTGTTAGAACTAAGCTGTGGTATGGCCAGTTGGGTGGGTCTTTACCAGATTAAACTTCCATTGTACGTCTACCCATCCATTGATGGACATTTGTGCTGTTTGCGTGTTTTGGCGCTTGTAAATAGTGCTGCTTGAACAGATATTTGTTTGAATGGGTGATTTGGGGTATATAATCAGAAGTGCAATTTTTGAGTCACGTGGGTATTCTATATTTAACATTTTGGGGAGCCACTATACATATTCACGCACAGAGGTGGAATTATTTTACATTCCCCCCAACAATGCATGAGGCTTCCAGTTTCTCCACACCCTTTCCTTAGTCTGTTGGAACAGATATAACGAAATACTACAGAGTGGCTGGCTTATTAACAACAGAAATTTAGGGCACCTGGGTGGCTCAGGTCATGATCTCATGGTTCATGGATTTGACCCTCACATCAGGCTCTGCGCTGTCAACACAGAAGCCTGTTTTGGCTTCATTGTCTCCCTCTCTCTGTGCCTTTCCCCTGCTCATGCTTTCTCTGTCTTTCAAAAACAAATGAACATTAAACAAACAAAAACAAGAGAAATTTAATCCTCCCTGTTCTGGAGTGTGGGAGTCCAGGTTCAAGGTTCCAGCATGACTGGGTGAGTCCTCTTCCTGGTCCACAGCTGGCCTCTTCTTTCTGTGTTGTCCCATGTTGGAAGAACTAGAGATCTCTGTGGGGGTCTCTTTTATAGGGACACTAATCCCATTCATGAAGGCTCCACCAACATGACCTAAGAACCTCCCAATGTCACACCTCCTCACACCATTACATCAGTGGTTAGGATTTCAACGTATGAATTTGGGGGGTGGGGGGAAGGGGACATAACCATTCAGACCACAGCACTCACCAACACTTGCCTTTTTCTGTTCGTTTGTTTGTTTGTTTTTAATATTTTTATTTATTTCTAGGAGAGAAAGAAAGAGAGAGAGAGAGAGCGTGAGCAGGGGAGGGTCAGAGAGAGAGGGAGTCACAGACTGAAACAGGCTCCAGGCTCCGAGCTGGCAGTCAGCACAGAGCCCGGCGCGGGGCCAGAACCCACGAACCGCGAGATCATGACCTAAGCGAAAGTCGGACGCTTAACCGACTAAGCCACCCAGGCGCCCCAAGAGTTTTATGGTTTTAGCTGCTGTATTTAGGTTGTTGACAAGATTGTTTTTGATTATTCAGGGCCCTTTGGACTTTCATATGAATTTGAGAGTTGGCTTTTCCATTTCTGCAAAAAAGACTGTTGGAATTTTGCCAGAGATTGCATTAAATCTGTAGATTACTTGA
The DNA here is from genome assembly GCF_003009895.1 of Hyaena hyaena. Lineage (NCBI taxonomy): Eukaryota > Metazoa > Chordata > Mammalia > Carnivora > Hyaenidae > Hyaena > Hyaena hyaena. The sequence continues at coordinate 644,483 of NW_024081400.1, forward strand.
GTAGTATTGACAGCTTAGCAAAGTTAAGTGTTCCTATCCAATGAAGATCCAATGAGATCCATGAGCTGTCATCTTGTTTATTTAGGTCCTCTTTAATTTCTTTCAGCAATGCTTTGTTGTTTTCAGTATATAAGTATTTCATGCCCTTGACTAAATTGATTCCTAGGTATTTTATTATTATATATGCTATTTTAAAAGGATTTATTTTCTTAATTTCTTTTTCAGATTGTTGATTGCTGATGTATAGAAGCACAACCTAATTTTACGTGTTGATCTTGTATATCTTCCAACTTGGATACATTTGTTTTTTAGCTCTATTGGCTTTTTTTTTTTTTTTTTTGTGAGTTCTTTAGGATTGTTCATATATAGGGTCATGTCATCTGTGAATAGTGATAGTTTTACTTCTTTTATAATTTGGGTGGCCTTTTATTCCTTTTTCTTGCTTAATTGCTGTGGCTAAAAATTCAGATACAGTGTTGAATCACAGTGGTGAAATCAAGCAATCTTTGTGTAGTCAGAGGGAAAGTTTCAACTTTTCACCATTGAGTATGACATTGCCTGTGGCTCTTCATAAATTCCCTTTATCATGTTAGGAAACTCTCTTTTACTTCTAGTTTTCTGAGGGTGTTTTATCATTAAAGTGTTGGATTTTGTTAAATGCTTTTCCTGCATCTATTAAGATGATGGTATAGTTAGTGTCCCTTCATTCTACTAGCATGGTTTACTTCATTGATTGATTTTTTTTTAATTTTTTTTGTTTTATTTATTTCTAGGAGAGAGAAACAACATGAGCAGGGGAGGGTCAGAGAGAGAGGGAGGCACAGAATCTGAAACAGGCTCCAGGCTCTGAGCTGGCAGTCAGCACAGAGCCCGACGTGGGGCTCGAACCCACGAACCGCGAGATCATGACCTAAGCGAAAGTCGGACGCTTAACCGACTAAGCCACCCAGGCGCCCCCTTCACTAATTGATTTTTAAGTGTTGACCCACCTTTGCATTTCTGGGATGAAAATAGTGAACTCTGTCAATCTTTTAATTTCTGAATTATAAGTTTGATATCATGCTTAGAAAAATCTTCCCCTATCCTATGTAGCTCAGAATATGCCTTTGCCTTGCTGATATCTTCTTAAGAGCTACAGAGTATATCATCGCGTGGATGGCCTGCACTTTTGTGACCCAATATCCATTTATTGGGTGTTGGCAGTGGGCAATGTTGGTGCCCTGCCCAGGTCTCCTTTACCAAGATATAAAATATTCTGCCTTCTAGTGGAGAGCTCTGCCAGTCACCATCTTAATTGAGTAGCCACACTAGACATCATTCATAGTGGGGCAACTCTGTACTGGGTACCTCCACTGGGGGGCAATGTGAAGAGCACATAACTATAAAATATTTTTACCCAAAGCCTAACCTGGACTCAATAAGCCCTGAGATTTAATTTCCACTTTATAAGCGATTCAGCAGGGTGAGCTAAATGATCTCATTAAAGAAATATCAGGCGGGGCACCTGGGTGGCTCAGTAGGTTAAGCGTCCGACTTCGGCTCAGGTCATGATCTCGTGGTTTGTGGGTTCGAGCCCCGCGTCGGGCTCTGTGCTGACAGCTAGCTCAGAGCCTGGAGCCTGTTTCGGATTCTGTGTCTCCCTCTCTCTCTGACCCTCCCCTGCTCACGCTCTCTCTCTCAGAAATAAATTAAACATTAAAAAAAAAAAAGAAATATCAGGCAAATCAAAATGTGGGACATTTTATAAGAAATTGACCTGGGCTCTTCAAGAAGTCAATGCCATTACAAAAGAAGTAAATAAAAAGAAGGGCAGAGGGGCGCCTGGGTGGCTTAGTTGGTTAAGCGTCCGACTTTCGCTTAGGTCATGATCTCGCGGTTCGTGGGTTCGGGCCCCGCGTCGGGCTCTGTGCTGACTGCCCGCTCGGAGCCTGGAGCCTGTTTCAGTCTGTGACTCCATCTCTCTCTGACCCTCCCCTGCTCACGCTGTCTCTCTCTCTCTCTCTCCTAGAAATAAATAAAACATTTAAAAAAAAAAAAAAAGAAGGGCAGAATGGCTGTTCTAGACTAACAGAGACTGAAAAGTCATCACAACCAAATACAATGAATAAATATAGATTAGCTCCTACTTTAAGAAAAAGCTATAAAAGATATTTTTGTATAATTGGAGAAATTTAAATAAATATGGGATATTAAATGGTATGGAATCATTGCTAATTTTATCAGACATCATAATGGCATTATGGCTTGCAGGAGATTATCTTCGTTCTCAGTACATGTGGACTGAAGTGTTTAGGAGTGAAGCGTCATGATGTCTGCAGTCTACAATCAAACAGCAGAGTATAGATGAACAGAGAACAAACCTTTAATAGTTGTTATCTAAGTGGGAGCTATGCAGATAAGGAAGTATTTAATGTACTATTCTTTCAACCTTTCTGTATGTTTGAAATTTTTCATAATAAAAAGTTGGAAACATAAATTTTAAATGGAAATACTCTATTCATACTGTGGTGTAGCTTGACTAAAAACTTACCGATACAACATGTAGATCTTTCCTCATCCTGTTTATTCCATTGCCTGAGTGTCGACAGAGGGTTTGAATTTCAAAATTCCTAATGGAGATTTCTAATTGCTTCTGTGCAACAAACTGTTTTGCCCCAAGGTGAGAGAAAAGGGGAGGTCCTCAGGTTGTTTCAAAGACGGACTATTCTTTCACCTAGTGGCATTTCAAAGAACAAAAGGGAGGAGAGAGGTAAGGGACGTGGAAAGACTTCAATAATATGACAAGTCTGAAGTCCTTCTTGGGTTTGTCTACAGCTAATGAATAAAGGATGAATTCTGAGCTGAAATGGTTTTTGAAAGATTTATCTACCTTGGGGGAGGGTTTGTGTGAAGCTTTGAGTGTAGTCCCAGCTGTCAGACATAATCTGGGCTGTCATCTCCTCCTGCGTCACTCTGCTCTCTAGTCCCGTCTAGAAAATTGGTTTCATTTCCATTTGAAAAAGCATATATTCACGTATTTATAGTTTTCCATACATGTGTGATGGCAAGCATATTATGCAAAATATATTCACTTTCTCTATTTTTTAAAAACATTTTTGCTGGATTTCCTCTGCCCCTTCTTCTCCCATCCCCACTTCACCCAGATAACAACCCTCCAAGAATCCACGATAACAAGTTTCCATGTGTACTTGCATATTTTTGCCCATGCTCAAAAAAGAATCAACTGACCTAGATACAGACATATTTGTATATGTACGTGTGTGCTCACATAATATGCACATATGCAATCTCCTGTGGAACCCATTTTTCAATAAAGGAATCATATTATATTTCTTGGCATCTTTCTTCTCACTCAGCTGTGGAAACCCTTCTAAGGCAACTGGTCTACATCTAATTCAGTACCCCCCACCTCTATTTTGAGAGAGAGAGAGAGAGAGAGAGAACAGGGGAGGGGCAGAGACAGAGGGAGAGAAAGGGTCCTAAGCAGACTCCATGCTGAGATCTAATGAGGGACTTGATCCCAAGACTTTGAGACCATGATCTGAGCCAAAATCAAGAGTTGAACGCTCATGAGCTGAGCCACCCAGGCATCCCTAATCCAGACCCTTTAATGACCCTAGTGTGGCAATGCCATATATTCAACTATTCTTCCATGCATAGCCATTCAGGTTTTCTCTAGTTTGTTGGTTTGGGCCACTATGAACAATGCCGCAATAAAGACTGTCTGAATCTGTATTCCCATATACACAATCTCTAGTTGTAATAGTTGTGGGTGTAGCTCAGTTCTAAAGACTCTGACATGGCATGTGCCCACCAGCAATGTCCAAGTGTGTTCTTTTCTCTGCATTCCCACCAGCAACAGGTACTCTGGATCTTTAATATTTGGCCTGTTTTATAGAAGTAAGATGAAATCTCACTGTCTTGGCATTACTTTGCATTTCCTGTCCACTAATGCAGTTAACTATCTTTTTATATGTTTGGTAGCCATTTGAATTTGCTCATCTACAAATCATCTATTCTTCCCTTTATCCATCTTCTATTGGATTGTTAGCCTTATCAGCATGTTATGTAGATCTTTCATCATTTTCTTTAATCCATTTTATAAATGTCAACAAAGGGTTTTTCACTTTGTGAAAATGCAGCATAGCTTATAGATAGAGCTTCATTTTCTTTTCTTAAATTTAAATCCTAGTTAGTTAACATATAGTGTAGCATTGGTTTCAGAAGTAGAATTTAGTGATTCATCACTTACATGTAACACCCAGTGCTCATCCCAACAAGTGTCCTCCTTAATACCCATCACCCATTTAGCCCACCGCCCCCCCCCCCGCAACTCCTTTCAGCAACCCTCAATTTGAATCTCTTATGGGTTGCCTCTCTCTGTTTTCATCTTTAAAATTATTTTCCTTCCTCTCCCTATGCTTATCTGTTTTGTATCTTATGTCTTACATATGAGTGAAATTGTATAGTCATTTTCTTTCTCTGGCTAGCTCATCTCATTTAACACAAGACATTGTAGCTTCCTCCACGTTATTACAAATAGCAAGATTTCATTCTTTTTGATGGCTGAATAATATTCCATTGTAGGTATATACCACATCTTCCTTCTCCATTCATCAGTCAATGGACATTTGGGTTTTTCCCATAATTTGGCTATTGTTGATAGTGCTGCTATAAACATCAAGGTGCATGTACCCCTTAACATTTGCATTTTTTATATCCTTTGGATAAATACCTAATTGCTGGATTGTAGGGTAGTTTTAGTTTTCACTTTTTGAGGAGCCTCCACACTGTTTTGCAGAGTAACTGTACCAGTTTGCATTCCCAACAGTGCAAAAGGGTTCCCTTTTCTCCACATCCTGGTCAACATCTGTTGTCTCCTGAGTTGTTAATTTTAGCCATCTGACAGGTGTGAGGCAATTCTCTCCAGGTGGTTTTGATTTGTATTTCCCTGGTGATAAGTGATGATCCTCTTTTCATGTGTCTGTTAGTTACCTGGATGTCTTCTTTGGAAAAGTGTCTGTTCATGTCTTTTGCCCATTTCTTCACTGGATTATTTGTTTTTGGGGGCGTTGAGTTTGATAAGTTCTTTATAGATATTGGATACTGACCCTTTATCCGATATGTCATTTGCAAATATCTTCTCCCATTCCATTAGTTGCCTTTTCGTTTTGTCGAGTGTTTCTTTCACTGTGCAGAAGCTAGTTAATTTGATGAGGTCCCAATACTTCACTTTTGCTTGTTTTCCCTGCCTCCAGAGACATGTCTAGTGAGAAGTAACTATGGCTGAGGTCAAAGGCAGTGTTGTTGCCTGTGTTCTCCTCTAGGATTTTGCTGACTTCCTGTCTTACATTTAGGTCTTTCATCAATTTTGAGTTTATTTTTGTGTATGATGTAAGAAAGTGGTCCAATTTCATTCTTCTGGATGTTGCTGTCCAGTTTTCTCAACATCATTTGCTGAAGAGACTGTCTTTTTTCCGTTGGATTTTCTTTCCTGCCTTGTCAAAGATTAGTTGGCTACCCACTTTTGTGGGTCCATTTCTGAGTTCTCTATTCTGTTCCAGTGATCTAAGTGTCTGTGTCTGTGCTAGTACCATACTGTCTTGATGATTACAGCTTTGTAATAAATCTTGAAGTCCGGGATTGTGATGCCTTCAGTCTTGGGTTTTTCTTTCTTTCTTTTTTTTTTTTCAAGATTGCTTGCAATCTTGGACTGTTTGTTCTAGCTCTGTGAAGAATGCTGATGTTATTTTGATAGGGATTACATTGGATATGTAGATTGTTTGGGGTAGTATAGATGTTTTAACAGTATTTGTTCTTCCAATCCATGAGCATGGAATATTTTTCCATTTCTTTGTGTCTTCTTCAATTTCTTTCTTAAGTTTTTTCAGTGTTCAGATCTTTTACCTCTTTAGTTAGATTTATTCCTATGTTCCTTATGGTTTTTGGTGCAATTGAAAATGGGATCCATTGCTTGAATTCTATTTCCCACCAAATTGAACCATAATCTCTGTTGGGTGTGAATTTTCTTATTAATTTTAGAATAATTGAATTTTAATGCTATCAAGTTTGCCCATTCAAGAATTTCTTGCTCTTCAATATGATTTATCAGTTTTCCTTACAGCTTCTGTGATTTTCTTAATAAATATATCTCTAAATATAAAAAGTATTTTCTCAAGAAAAATACTTTTACTGTTCTTATATTCGTGCATCTTAAATTTTCTTATTCACTCTAGGAGATTAAAAAAACTTCATCAAGGCATAATTTTAAAACCAGAGTTTCACTTACTTAAGTGTATAGTTCAGTGATTTTTAGTAAACTTACAGAATTGTGCAAATATCACCTCAGTCCAATTTGCATTTACTTCCATTCCCATCTATAGCCTGAGGCAACCACCAATCTGCTTTTTGTCTATTTTTGCCACCTTAATAGTCTTGAGTTTTCTATATATAATTATAATAATATAGATATAATAACGTATATGTAAAAAAGAAAACATCTTTTCCCCAGATGTCTATCTAAATTACCTCATGTTCTTTTTTCTTTTAAATTTCAAATGTTCATTTACTTCTGAGAGAGAGAGAGAGAGAGAGAGAGAGAGCAGGAGGAGCAGAGAGAGAGAGGGAGACAAAGAATCTGGGGCAAGCTCCAGGCTCTGAGCTGTCACCCTGGAGCCCAGTGCAGGGCTCGAGCTCATGAACCGTGAGGATCATGACCTGAGCCCAAGTCGGATGCTTAACCAACTGATCCACCCAGGTGCCTATAAATTATCTTATATTCTTATTATTGCGCCCACTACCAACCCCAAGGCATTAAATAACGTGAGAGTGAGTGTCCCTCTCTAATGATTTAAATTAAAAAAAAACCTTTTTTAATGTTTGTTTATTTTTGAGAGAGAGAGAGAGAGAGAGAGCAAGCAGGGGAGAAATAGAGAGAGAGGGAGACACAGAATCTGAAGTAGCCTCCAGGCTCCGAGCTGTCAGCATGGAGCCCAATGCAGGGCTCAAACTCACGAACCATGAAATCATGACCTGAGCCGAAGTCAGACGTTTAACTGAGCCACCCAGGTGCCCCATTAATGATATAAATTTAAATTATGTTAACGTTTTGTGGTATAGGATAATATTTTTCTGTCACTTTTGGTGGATAGTTCTTACTAAGTAATTTCATTAAGAACAACTGGTAAATTTGCTTAGCTGCTTTTTTCAGTATATATTAATAAAACCATATGGGTTTTCTTCCTTTGGTTTCCTGATATTAAGGTACATTTTTATTCTTAGAATAAACCCTTCCAGATTGTGTATCATTCTTTTGAGACATTACTAATTAGTCTGGCTAATACATTATTTAGAATTTTTACATCTATATTCAGAAGTGAAATATAAGTATTGATTACTTATATTATTTTTATCCCACTCGGGTATTAGATTCTTTTGATTATTTATAAGGGAATTTTCTGCTTTTTTATAGGCTGACATATTAGAATTATCTGAATTATCAGCTCATTCCACTGTCATGCCCTCTGGTCTGGTGACTTATTCAAGAGAAGATTTTCCTATCATGTTCCCAATCTCTTTCTTCTATGGTGATTTTCTGTTCAAGACCTCCACACTTTTTGGGTTTAGTTTTGTCATTTATATTTTTCTAGGAAATCATTGATTTCATATTGACTTTGAAATTTGTGCAAGAGATGTATATGTAGTTTTCAACTATATTTCTTATTTTTTAAAGTTTATTTATTTATTTTGAGAGAGAGAGAGAGAGAGGCACGGGAAGGGCAGAGAGAGAGGTGAGAGAATCCCAAGCAAGCTCCACACTGTGAGCACAGAGCCTGATGTGGGGCTCAAATTCATGAACCACGAGATCATGATCTGAACCGAAATCAAGAGATGGATGCTTAACCAACTGAGCTACCCAGGTGCCTTCACCTATAATTCCTTTAATCTTTCCTGTCTTTTCTTCCCATTTCTATTTTAATTTTGTTTTATATTTTAATAAATTTCATCTTTTGTTTTTACATATTCACGCTTGATGAAATACTCTTTATTTCTTTTGATGTCCAAAGTTTAGAACAGAGTATGTGGCTTTCATTTAGTCTGCACTCTTCATCCAGACCACCCCAGATCCAAGGTATCTAGAAGTGTGTTTTCAATTTCTAAATATACATTACTCTTGTTCTTCTTTTTAGCAGTGGTTTTAATTTTATTTGATCTCCTTTTTTGTACACAAGGAATTCCATGATAAACCCTTATACATTTTTCATGGATAAATATAAAAAATACATTACCAGTCTAGAGATGTAAAATTATCTGTGCAAACACACACACATGTAAAATCAAATTTGATTCCCCTATTTTCTTATTTTTATTAATTGAAGTGCACCTCATATAACATTACGTTAGTCATCTCCAAGCGCTCAATTCAGTAGCATTTATCACGTTTCATACAATTCTAAAACATTTTCATCATCCCCCCAAAAAACCCTATACCCGCTAAGCAGCCAGTTCTCCCCCTCCCCCTCCTGCTAACATCCCCATCCCCAGCGCCCACCCATTTATTAGCTATCTCTATGGATTGACCTATATGGATATTTCATATAAATGGAATCATATAATATGCAACCTTTTCTGCATGTCCCCTTGCACTCAGCATAATGGGTTTGAGTTTTTTCTCTCTGGCAGCAGGACTCAGCACTCCATTCCTTTTAATGGCTGAGTGATATTCCACCGTATGGATGTAACACAATTTGTTCACCCAGTGACGGGCATTTGAGCTATGTCTCCGTTTTGACTATAGTGAACAGAGCTGCCATGAACATTTGTGTACAAGTCTTTGTTTTGAGTCCCCATTTTCAATTTTTTAAGAATGTACGAAGGGATGGGGCGCCTGGGTGGCTCAGTCAGTTAAGCATCCAACTTCAGTTCAGGTCGTGATGTCATTGCTCATGAGTTTGAGCCCCACATCTGGCTCTGTGCTGGTAGCTCAGAGCCTGAAGCCTACTTCAGATTCTGTGTCTCCCCCTCTCTCTTTGCCCCTCCCCTGTTCGTGCTCTGTCTGTCTCTCTCTCTCTCTTAAAAATAAACATTAAAAAAAAAAAAAAAGAATGTACCAAGGGGTAAAATTGTGGAATCATGTGATAAACTCTATGTTTAACTTTTTAAGGAAACACTCAGCTGTTTTCCACAAGTAGCTGTACCATTTTACATTCCCATCTGCAGTTCCTGAGAGCTCCAATTTTCTCACAGTATTTGCAACACTTGTTATTTTCTGTTTCCCCTTTATTTTTATTTTTTAAATTTTATTATAGCTATCCTAGTGGGTATGAAGTGGCACTTCTTTGTGGTTTTGGTTTGCAGTTCCCTAATGACTAATAATGTTGAGCATCTTCCTATGTACTTGTTGGTAATTTGTACATTATTTTTGGAGAACTATCTGCTCATGTCCTTTGCCCCCTTTTTAAAAATGTGCTTTCGTTGTTGAGTTAGATTTCTTTATGTATTTTGGATATTAGAGCCTTGTCAGAGATATAATTTGCAAATATTTTCTCCCATTCTCTAGGCTGTCTTTATTTTCATGATTATGTCCTTCAGTGCATAAAATTTTCACTTATTCTTTTTACTATAACATCTCTTCTCTTCTTAGAGAAATGTGTTGGAATCTTCTAATTGTGAGCTTCCCAAATGAGGTTTTGTTGAGATAGTTTAGTGGGTTCAAGATTTTTATTTTAATTTTCTTTTCATTATGCCTGTTTTTGCTTTAAGAATCTTGTCTAGCATGTGTGCACACACACATATACACATTCTGGAGAGTTCATCCATATTTATTGGTATATAGACATGTATAAATGTGTGTAGTCAATTGTTTACTATTATTTTCTCTTCTGTTTATTTCTGGTCTCTGTTTTGATTAATTCATTGTGAGGCAGGAGACTGTTCCTAAGTGTTGTTCCAGATAAGTGACATACTTCAATTCTTTCTGAATTCTTGTGAATGATTCTTTTTGTCTTAGCCTGTCTTATGCTGTCTTATGTTGCAGATGAGAAGTCAGAAGCAATTTTCATTCCTTTGCACTGGTAAGAAATAGGGTTTTCCTTCTGAAAGCTTATTAATATCTTTCTTCATTCTTCAAGTTCTGGTATCTTCCCAGGATATGCTATCAGTCCACCCTGCAATTTGATAAACGCTTTTTTTTAGGTTTACTTATTTATTTTGAGGGAAAGAGAGAGAGCATGAACGTGCATGCACATGGGCAGGGGAGGGGCAGAGAGAGAGGAGAGAGAATCCCAAGTAGACTCTGCACTGTCAGTGCAGAGCCTGACACAGGGCTCGATCTCATCAACTGTGAGATTGTGACCTGAGCCGCAGTAGAGTTGGAAGTTTAACCGACTGAGCCACCTAGGTGCCCTGTTAAACCCTTTTAAATCTGTGACCTCAGCTTAACTGTAGCAACAGAAATCTCCCTCTACCACTAGTTACCTGGTGCCTCCTTTCCTCCCTCCCCAGTGCCTTCACTACAGCCTTTCTCTCAGTCGGGCAGGATCCTAATCACTGCTGTGACAGTATATTCGATGCTCTGAAGAGATCCCTTCCCTCATACTCTATACGACAAAATTATTTTCAGTAATAACTATAGGTAATAATCATGATTTTCCTGATTTTTCTTTAGTTTGAAAACACAAAAAGCAGATAAAATCTCAATTTAAAAAGTTTCAGATTTAGTAAAATATTCCAAGTGCAAATTAGAAATTGCATTTACCAAACAAAATATTGCCTCTTGGCGTTTGCACTGTGTTTCATTGTTTTAAATTTTAAACACAAGTAAAAATTCTAATTGGTCACACAAAATGACAGTTGAAGTAACTTGAGTTTATAATAACTGAGTTACAACTGCTTTTTTGAATTATATGTTTTAAATGCGAGAATATTTAGCGTCACAGGGGCGCCTGAGTGGCTCAGTCGGTTGAGGGTCTGACTTCAGCTCAGGTCATGGTCTTGCGGTTTGTGAGTTCTTGCCCCGCGTCGGGCTCTGTGCTGACAGCTCAGAACCTGGATGCTTCACATTCTGTGTCTCCCTCTCTCTGCCCCTCCCTCACTCACGCTCTGTCTCTCAAAAATGAATAAACGTTAAAAGAAGAAGAATATATACCGCCACAGAAATTGGAGTCCAGAACTGCCCGCAACTTGATCTGGAACAGCCCCAACATGTTACAAACTTACTTATGAAAAGAACACGTGTCAAAATCAAGTGTGTAGCTGGTTCTGAGGTTTAGGTGTGGGGTCTCCTATATAACAGAGAGATCTCCAAGTTAACTTTCTTTTTTTTTTTTTTTTTATTTTACTTTTGACAGAGAGCATGAGCAGGGGAAGGGCAGAGAAAGAGGGAGATACAGAACCCAAAGCAGGCTCCAGGCTGTCAGCACAGAGCCTGAGGCGGGGCTCGAATCCACGAACTGTGAGATCATGACCTGAGCCGAAGTCAGATGCTCAACTGACTGAGCCACCCAGGTGTCCCTCCCAGTTAACTTTCTTGTAAAATTCAATGTTTATTAAAGGATATGTAATAAAACATACTATTTTGAGGCATACGTATATATTACTTTTTTTTTTCTTTTTTGTGTGCTTTTATTTTCTTTTTTTTTTTTTTTTTTTTTTT
>NW_024081400.1:656446-724870 GCF_003009895.1 Hyaena hyaena
ATCAATAAAAGAAAAGATAAAAACCATATGATCCTGTCAATAGATGCAGAAAAAGCATTTGACAAAATACAGCATCCCTTCTTAATAAAGACTCTCGAGAAAGTTGGGATAGAAGGAACCTACTTAAACATCATCAAAGCCATCTATGAGAAGCCCACAGCTAACATCATCCTCAACGGGGAAAAACTGAGAGCTTTCCCCGTGAGATCAGGAACACGACAGGGATGTCCACTCTCACCACTGTTGTTTAACATAGTGCTGGAAGTCCTAGCATCAGCCATCAGACAACAAAAGGAAATCAAAGGCATCAGAATTGGCAAAGAGGAAGTCAAACTTTCACTCTTCGCAGATGACATGATACTCTACATAGAAAACCCGACAGACTCCACCAGAAGCCTACTAGAACTGATCCAAGAATTCAGCCAAGTTGCAGGGTACGTATATATTACTTTTAAAAATCAAGAACTGACTTCCCGTTTCAGCTCCAACATGTAAGGAGCTTGAGAGTCATCACTGACCTCTTCAAAGCAAGAAAAAAATGGAACGAACAGAAAATCATTGAGTTCTCTTTGAACCATCAGACAACTGAGATTAGAAACCACACCTTTAAAATTTTTTTTAATGTTTATTAACTTAGAGAGAGAGAGACAGAGAGAGAGACAGACAGAGAGAGAGAGACAGAGAGACAGAGAGCAAGCAGGGGAGGGGCAGAGAGAGAGGGAAACACAAGGAAGCAGCTCCAGGCTCCAAGCTGTCAGCACAGAGCCCGATGCGGGTCTCAAACTCACAGACCTTGAGATCATGACCTGACCCGAAGTCGGCCGCTTAACTGACTGAGCCCCCCAGGCGCCCCTAAGAAACCATCCCCCTTTAAAATATCGAGAGACAGGGGCATGCCTGGCTGACTCAGTCAGTTAAGCATCAGACTTCAGCTCAGGTCAGATCTCATGGTTTGTGAATTTGAGCCCAGCATCCGGCTCTGTGCTGACAGCTCGGAACCTGGAACCTGCTTTGGATTCTGTGTCTGCCTCTCTCTGTGTGTCTCTCTCCCTTTCTGCCTCTCTGTCTCTCTCTCTCAAAATAAATAAACCTTAAAAAAGGCTTTTTTTTTTAAATAAAAAAATAAATGCTTCTGACAGAATAAGATTCACCCCTTCAGGAAGCACTCAGACAGGACAAAACAAATGATGATTATTTCAGAATAAGGTCCATCCCCCATCCAGCACTAAGTACCTGTCCTGTGAATGCAGTCTGTTGTCTCATGGCCACCACCCAACCCAGAATGGGACCAGCGTAAGACAAAATGCCACAAAGATTTTTGGGTTTGGTTTTGTTTTTTTACTGAGACTTAGCTGGTTTTTCTCAATTAAGCATTCCCTTGGCTGCTGTAAATTTTTGATTAGTTTCCAGGATTCCTAAATCATTGGTTCGGACAGGTTTTTGCCAGCTAATTCAATGCTTTTGAGGAGGAACAGATTTTCCTGTTCCCTAATGTGCTATTTTCACATTTTCCACCTCTTTATTTTTAACCTACATGTCTTTACATTTAAGTGAATTTCCTGTAGTCAGCTTATAGTTGGATCTTGTTTTCTTAATCCACTCATGATCTCTGCCTTTTGTGTATTTAAACAACTTGAATTTAAAGTTATTATTGATATCGTTGGATTGATACTACCATGTTTGTAAATTTTTTTCTATTCATTGTGTTTGTTCTGTTTCTTCTTTTTCACTTGTGCTGCTTTCTGAGGTTTTAATTTTTTTTAATGTTTATTCATTTTTGAGAGAGAGAGACACACACACACATACACACAGAGTGTGAGTAGGGGAGGGGTGGAGAGAGTGGGAGACACAGAATCTGAAGCAGCTCCAGTCTCTGAGCTGTCAGCACAGAGCCCGAGGCGGGACTGGAACTCATGAATCGTGAGATCATGACCTGAGCTCAAGTCGGACTCCCAACTGACTGAGCCACCCAGGTGCCCCCTTTCTGTGGTTTTAATTCAGCTTTTTATATGATTCCATTTTCTTCCTCTCTCAGCATATCAAATATACTTCTTTTAAAAATATTAGTGACTGTTCTAAAATTTGCAATATACACTAAGAACTAATTTAAGTCCACTTTCAAATAATAGTATATATTGCTTCCTGGGTAGTACAGATCCCTTATAATAGAGTATACCCAGTGTCTCTTTATTAAATTACTGTCATTTCTTTTCCTTACCTATATACTTCAATCACCCAGGAGATGGTTACTAGTATTACCTTGAACAAGCATTTACTTTTTAGATCAATGAAGAATAAGAAAAATAACAAGCTTTCCTTTACCTTCATTCAGTATTCTCCAATGCTTTTCCTCTTTTACGTAGATCAGACTTTCTAGCCTGAGTCATTCACCCTCTCCCCAAAGAACTTCTTTTAATGTTTATTGCAGGGCATGCCTGCTGGCAATAAATTTCCTCAGTTTTTAGTTGTCTGAGAGAGTCTATATTTCTCTCTAGGCTTGAAAAATACTTTTGCTTGATACAAATATCTAGGTTGATGGGGGTTTTTTCAGCTCTTTTGTTTATTTATTTATATTGAAAAAGAGAGAGAGAAAGAGCAGGACATCAGAGAGAGAGGGAGGCAGAGAATCAGAGAATCCCAAGAGCCTAGTGTGGGGCTCAGTTTCATGAACCGTGAGATCATGATCAGAAATCAAGAGTTGGATGCTTAACTGACTGAGCCACCACAGCCCCCCTCTTTCAAATCTTAATATTTATTAAATTTTTTTACATTTATTTAGTTTTGACAGACAGAGAGACACAGAATCTGAAGCAGGCTCCAGGCTCTGAGCTGTCAGCACAGAGCCTGACACAGGCGTGAACTCACAAACCGTGAGATCATGACCTGAGCTGAAGTCGGATGCTTAGCTGACTTAGCCGCCCAGGTGCCTGTCAACTCTTAATATTTCATTCTACTTTCTTGCTCCTGTGATTTCTTATGAGAAGTCTGCTTTAATTCTTCTCCTTGCTTCCCTTTAAGTAAAGTGTTTATTTTCCTCTGCATTCTTTCAAGATTTCTTCTCAGTCTTTGGTTGTCCACTATCTAAATATGATCTAACTAGGCGTAGATTATTTAGTATTTATCTTGCTTGGTGTTCTCTGAACTCCCTAGGTCAGTGCTTTACTTTGTCATTAATTTGGGAGAAAGTTTTAGCCATTATTACTTCAATATTTCTTCTGCTCTGTTCTCTTTCTTCTTCTGGTACTCCCATTACACACATATTACACCTGTTGTAATTGCCTCACAGTTCTTAGATATTTCAGCTGGATTTTTTTTTGCCTTTTTTTTTTTTTTCCTCTTTGCATCTGTTTGGTAAGTGTCTGCTGAGCCATCTTTAAGATCACTGATCCTTTCTTTGGCCATATGCAGTCTATTGATGACTCCAGAAAAGCCTTTGTTAACCCTATTACTCATCCTAACCCTATGGTTAGGTGTTTTTTTTTCCCTAACATTTTCCTTTGGTACTTTTTTCGTTTCCTTCCTTGTATTAGCTCTGCTTACATCCTCCATCTCTTCTTGCATGTTGTCTCTTTTGTCCATTACAGCCACGAAGCACGCACACACCACCGTCACCCTCCTCAAGTGACAAGACCTAACATAGTACCCACAGTTGCTTTCAGTTCTCTGTCTAGTAATTTCAACATCTGTGTCATATTTGACTATAGCTCTGATGTCTGCTTTGTCTCTGAACACTGTGCTTTTTCTTCTAGCATGTTTTTAATTTTTTGTTGAAAGCTGGACATAATGTATTAGGTAATAGGGACTGAGGTAAATAGACTTTAAGTGTGGTATTTGATGTTAATCTAGCTGTAGTTAATGTTTGCTGTAGCTATAGGTGCCAAAGTGTTCAAATTCCTCTAGTGCCCATGTTTTTAGCTTCTCTGTTGTCTTTGGGTTTCTCTAAGAACTCCTTCTTTTTTTAAAAAAACATTTTTTTAATGTTTTATTTATTTCTAGGAAAGAGAGAGAGAGACAGCGGAGCAGGGGAGGGTCAGAGAGAGAGGGAGTCACAGACTGAAGCAGCTCCAGGCTCTGAGCTGGCAGTCAGCACAGAGCCCGACGCGGGGCTCGAACCCACGAACCGCGAGATCATGACCTGAGCGAAAGTCGGACGCTTAACCGACTGAGCCACCCAGGCGCCCCTCTAAGAACTCCTTCTTAAGAAGACTCTGAGTGGGGCACCTGGGTGGCTCAGTCGGTTGAGCATCCGACTTTGACCCACATCATGATCTTCTGCTTTGTGAATCTGAGCCCCGTGTTGGGCTCTGGGCTGACAGCTCAGAGCCTGGAGCCTCCTTCAGATTCTGTGTCTCCCCCTCTCTCTGCCCTTCCCCTGCTCATGCTCTGTCTCTCTCTGTCTCTCAATAATAAATAAAAACGTTAAAATGAGTTAAAAGACTCTGAGCCCTACAGACTTTTCAGCTGTAATCCACTGATACTATACTGGAGGCCTGACGGTGTGATGGTTGGAGTGATAGAGGAAAAGCATTCTGAAATCTTCTGATTAAGGCTGTCTTAGTGGGTCTGTGTCCCTGGCTTCACAAATGCTTCTAAGAGTGCTGTTCTCTCTTCAGCTTAGATGACACAGAGAGCCTAGAAGGGACCACAGTCAGGTCATAGTCTTCAGGCTCTATGAGTCCTTTCCACTGGAGACTTTGCCACTGTGATGGAGGATGTACTGGGTCTGTCTCTAAATAATCACTTTTGCCCCACCCTCACCAGAAGTTCAAGGTGATTTAGAACTTTTTTCATGGCTTTTCACTATGAGAATCTGGTAGATTTCCTGCAGGTAAAATTCATGACAGTGTAGGGACTTCCCCAAAATGCCCTGCTCCCAAGAGCTTCCTATCCTCACCCTAGTTGACACTCAGCCTTCAGCAATTCAACAAAATACCATTTAAGTGTTCATACCATGGGGTGCCTGGCTCACTGTTGATAAAGTGTGAGACTTTTTCTTTTTAACTTTTTAAAACATTTTTATTTATTTTTGAGAGACAGAGAGAGGCAGAGTGCTAGTGGGGGAGGGGCAGAGAGAGAGGAAGACACAGAATCCGAAGCAGACTCCGAGTTCTGAGTTGTCAGCACAGAGCGCAACGTGGGGCTTGAACTCATGAACTGCAAGATCATGACCTGAGCCAAAGTTGTATGCTCAATTGACTGAGCTATCCAGGCGCCCTGAGACTCTTTTTTTCTTAAATGTTTATTTATTTATTTGAGAGAGAGAGAGGGTGGGAGGGAGGGAGAGAGAGAACATGAGTAGGGAATTGGCAGAGAGAGAGGGAGAGAGAGAATCCTAAGCAGGCTCTGTGCTGTCAGTGCAGAGCCCGATGTGGGGCTTCATCTCATGACCTGTGAGATCATGACCTGAGCTAAAATCAAGAGTTCCATGCTTAACTGACTGAGCCACCCGGGAGCCCTGAGCTTGCGACTCTTAATCTCGGGGTTGTAAGTTCAAGCCCCACATTGAGTGTAGAGATTACCTAAAAATAAAAGAGTTAAGTATTCTACCAGCGCATGGTTCCAGTGGTCTCTGCTCTAGGGGAGGTGACCTGGCCCCTGCTTATCTCTGTGGGAGTGCGCTAGGGCAGCCATAACAAAGTGCCATAAACAGGGTGCCTTAAAGCAACAGAAATTTATCCTGTAACAGTTCTGGAGGCCAGAGGTCATATATCGAAGTGCTATCAGGGCCACATCCCCTCTGAAACTTGCAAGGGAGAACTCTGCCTCCTTTCAGCTTCTAGTGGGGGAGTTTCCTTGGCTGGCAGCTGCGGCACTTCCATCTCTGCCTCTACTGTCACATGATGTTTTCTCTCTGTGTGTTTGTGTCTCTGTATCTCTCCTGTTTTTATAAGGACACCAGTCACTGTAGATAGAAGGCTCACCCTATTTCAATATGACCTTTTTTTAACTAATGGTATCTGCAAACACTCTACTTCCAAATGAAGTCATAATCTGAGATACTGGGGTTAGGAATTTAGCATCACATTCTGTATGCACCTGTCTCTCCAGATTAAAAACAAATTTTTAATGTTTATTCATGTTTGAGAGACAGAGTTCAAGCAGGGGAGGGGCAGAGAGAGAGAGAGACAGACAGACAGACAGAATCCAAAGTGGGCTTCAGGCTCTGAGCTGTCAGCACGAATCGAATTCACAAACCATGAGATCACGACCTGAGCCCAAGTCTGATACTTAACTGACTGAGCCACCCAGGTGCCCCCTGTGTCTCCAGATTTTAAAGGGGTGATTTCTAATCTCAGTTGTCCGATGGCTCAAAGAGAACTCAATGATTTTCAGTTTGTTCCATGTTTTTCTTATTTTGAAGAGAATAACTTACACGAAAGTTGTTTTGGAAATCTCCCTCCGGGACTCATGTGAGGCTCGAACTCCAGCAGTGAGATCATGACCTGAGCCACCCAGGCACCCCTGTCAAAAGTATTTAAAGGCAAGTGTCAGATCCACTGCTGTCTGAGCAAGGACAATTGGGACAAACAATTGGTAACCAATAAGCTAGGGAATAAAGGCCAGGGAATGAGACATGGTAGAGAACAAAGACTTTGAAAAGCTCCCGCATATTCCTAGGAGCTGAGAAGACCATGTGCAGGCCCAGGGTCTAGTGCACACTTAAACAAGACCTGAGAGGGCCCTAAGCTCTGACCTCTGGCCAACCTTCAGATTGTGCATGGCCAACCTTCAGATTGTGCAAACCAGAAGAGAAGGCTAAGGCAGAGTTGTAAACTGCGTGCTGAGTGTTGAAGGCATGCCCTAGCACACAGAGTTCATCTACAAAGACAGAGAGATTTTTGACCCAGCCATTTAAGGAAATTTTGTTGGATCACTAGCTGAGCACCAAGCATACCCTCCATGGCCACACTAGACAAGGAATACAAGACTTTAAAAAATTCATTAAGAAAGTCAGTAAGCATACAAACAACAACTACAAGAAATAGCAACCCTGGGGAGAGGGGAGAATCTGATTTCCAGAACTGCTACATTATAATATTCAAAGTCTCCAATTTTCTACAAATTCTTTAAGGTCAGCAAATTCCTAATACCAAAACCATTACAAGAACAGAAAACTACATACCAGTATCTATCATGGGCATACCTGCATAAATCCTCAACAAAATGTTAGCAAATCATATCCAACAATGTATAAAAAGAGTTGTATACCATGAGCAAGTGGGATTTATTTCAGGTATGCAAGACTGACTCAACATTAGGAAATTAATTAATATAACCAACCACACCAATAGGCTAAAGAAGAAAAATCATAAAATTGTATAGTAGATGCAGAAAAAGCACTTGACAAAATTCAATACTTGCTCATGATTTAAAAAAAAAACAACCTCTCAGCAAACTAGGAATACAGGGACTTTCTCAACTTGATAAAGAGTATCTATAAAACGCCTACCACTAACATCATACTTAATAGTGAGAAACTAGATGACTTACCTGTAATAACAAGAACAAGGCAAAGAAGTTCTTACCACTCATATTCAACATCATACTAGAATCTTAGCTAATGTAGAAAATTCCAGTGAATCAAATGAAACTCCTAGAATTCGTAAGTGATCAGAGCAAAGTTTCAGGATACAGGGTTTATATAAAAATTCAGTTGCTTTCCTATGTACTGGCAATGAACATTTGATTTTGAAATTAAAAACACACCATTTATATCAGCACCAAAACCAATGAAATATCTAGGTAGAAATCTAACAAAATCAAAATAGGGATCTATTTGGATTTGGAACAAGATTCTAGAGTTTTGTAGAGGATAACTACAAAACTCTGATGAAAAAATATCTAAGAAAATCTAAACAAGTAGAAAGAGATTCCATATCTATCAGCAGGAAGACTCAATACTGTTAAAAATGTCGGTCATTCCCAGAGTGGCTGCAGCAGTTTGCATTCTTACCAGCAGGGCAAAAAGATTCCCCTTTCTCCACATCCTCACCAACATCTGTTATTTCCTCAGTTGTTAATTTTAGCTATTGTTACAGATGTGCGGTGGTATCTCGTTGTTGTTTTGATTTGGAGGTTCCTCAAAACAGTAAAATTAGAACTATCTTATGACCCAGCAATTGCAGTAGTAGGTATTTATCCAAAGGATACAAAAATGTTGATTCAAAGGGGCATATGCACCCCAGTGTTTATAGCAGCACTATCAACAATAGTCAAATTATGGAAAGAGCCCAAAAGTCCATTGACTGATGAATGAGTAAAGCAGATGTGGTATATATATGCAATGGAATACAACTCGGTGATCAAAAAGAGCGAAGTCCTACCATTTGCAACAATGTAGATGGCACTAGAGGGTATTATGCTAAGCAAAAGGAGTCAGAGAAAGACAAATATCATATGATTTCACTCATACGTGGAATTTAAGAAACACAACAGATGAATACAGGGGAAGAGAAAGAAAAATAAGATAAAAACAGAGATGGAGGAAAACCATAAGAAACTCTTAAATACAGAGAACAAACTGAGGGTTGCTAGAGGGGATGTGTGGGCGATAGGCTAAATGGGTGATGGGCATTAAGGAGGGCACTTGTTGGAATGAGCACTGGATGTTATATGTAAGTGATGAATCACTGGGTTCTACTCCTGAAACCAGTGCTACACTGTATGCTAACTAACTTGAATTTAAATAAATACATTTTTTAAAAATGTTAATCTTTCCCAACTTATCTTATAGATTCAATCTTATTCCAATCAAAATCACTATTAGTAACTTACTTTGTGGATATCTATAAGTGGACTCTAAGGTTTATATGATGAGGCAAAGGCCCAGAATATCCAATACAATATTGAGGAAGAACGAAGTCAGAGAACTGATATCACCTAACTTCAAGTCTTCATATAAAGTTACAGTAACCAAGACTGATATTGACTACCATAGACAAAGAGATCAATGGAACAGAATAAACAACTCTTTAACAGACCCACATAAATAGAGGCAACTGATCTTTGACAGAATGGTCAATATCTGTAGTGACAAATCATGTTGACAGCATGTAACCTTGATATGATGTGGTTAAAATGGTACTTTCCTTCTATGGTCTTCCCATAACCCCTGTCTAATCATGAGGAAAACATCAGATGAGTATCAGATGAATTTTAATAAGGGAATATCTTACAAAATTCTTAATCCTCAAAGTTGTCAAGATCGTTAAAAATAAGGAAAATATGAGAAACTATCACAACCAAGCCTAAGGAAACATGATGAGTAAATATAATGTAGTCTCCTGGGACAGAAAAAAAGATGTTAGGTAAAAACTAAGGAAACCAGAATAAACTATGGACGTTCGTTAATAGTCATGACTCAATAATGGTTCATAATTGACAAACGCACCATACTAATGTAAAATGCTAATTTTAGGGAGAGTTGTATGAGGGAATATTGGGAATGCTATGTAAAATCCTCTCAATCTTTCTGTAAATCTAAAATGTTCTAAAAGAGAATCTTGATTTTTTAAAAATCAGTAACTGGCAGCAAGTAAGTCTTGGATCAACAGAAGACTTTTTGGGGGAACTATTATATTACTAATGTTGGGAATTGCCAGTGCGTTGTGATAATAAAAAGATTCTTTTATGTACATACTCAATTGATTGAGTATGAGCATCATGTGTCATTCGGAGTACGATTGACACATGATGTCATTTGAGTACGGCTGACACACAATGTCAGGTGTATAACATAGTGATTGGACAAGTTTATACATTATGTGGTGTTCAAGAAGTGTAGCTACCATCTTTCTGTTAACTGTTTTTTTACATTCCCTCCAGACAAGGCATCTGTTATTGCCTGTGCTGAGGGAAGAAACTCCCCGTGACCCCCGTGACAGTGACTATGCACTGCCCCAAACCTCTTCTATTTGTTTATGGTGACTTCTCTCCTTTTTAGTATCTTGCTTGCTATCTTCTTTGCTTATATCTTGTGTCCATTTCTCCATTTGTTTAATTTTTTTTATTACTGGCATGTAAGAACTTTTTCACCTAAATGCTACTAACTCTCTGTATTAGTTTCCTTGGGTAACACAGTCCACACACCGGGGGGCTTAGAACAATAGAACTTTATTGTCTGAAAGTTCTAGATGCTGGAACTCCAAGAACAAGGTGCCAGCAGGGCTGTACTTTCTTAAAACTTTAGGAGAATCCTTCCTTGCCTCATCCTAACTTCTAGTGGTTTTCCAGAAATCTTTGACATTCCTTGGCTCAAAGAGGCATCCTACCAATCCTCTGTCTTCATGTGTCCTTCTTCCCTCTGTGTGTGTGTGTGTGTGTGTGTGCATCTCTGTCCAAATTTCCTTTTCAAAAGGACACTAGCTATATTGGATTGGGGACAGCCCTAATGACCTCATTTTAAGTGGATTGCTTTTGTAAATACCCTATTTCCAAATAAAATCATATTCTGAGGCGCTGGGGTTAGGACTTCAAAATACGCAAAATTTCCCATCATCCAATCCATAACACTCTCTGATGGTCATTTCACCAGTGACCTCTTCTTCTTTTAATATTTGTGGTGCTTCTTAGTATAAAAGATTTCATTTTCACATAGTTAAATCAGTCATACTTTACCTTTCTGACTTCTGAGAAACCGGAGATTTACTACTCCAAGTTTTTAGAATTATTATTCTATATCCTATTGAAATGATTTTATTGGTGTTTTCTATTTAAAATTTAATCCATCTAGAAATTAATCTGTGTATGGTACAGCAGCGTCTCTTGAATGAAGCACAAACATGTACTTCTTAAGAACAAGCATTAATTAGTTCTTGTCCCAGTAAGTAAGAAAATGTCTCCTAACTGGCTCTTAATTAGGAAAGAACACTCCCCCTTCCATGGAATCAGTAAATCACACTATTATCCAGAGGGGTATTTAGTCTTTTGTTCCTTTCCACTTCCCTTTCAGGCTTAGCAGGGTAAGAAAGCAGCCATAGACCCCCTTCCTCTAAAGCCTGCTCCCTTAGCAACATGATGAGAGCCTTAGAAATGAACAGTCCAGAAAAGGCTGGATTAAATTACTAGCCAAGGACAGTGAATGTCCTTGGTGTCCTTTTGGGAGACAAGAAAGGATGTTATGCATTCTTACACACATACACAGACACACACTCATGTTCACACACACATGTTATATATATGGACAAATACTCAATTTAAAAAAGAAACTCAAAAATCTAGCTGTCTTATTGCACTCTTCTTGTTTTGAAAGGGAAAACTAATACAAGGTCAATTTTGTCTCCTTCCTTTCTAATGTTTTTGCCTCATTTCTTTGCCTAATTTTATTGTTTAAAATTTCTTGGACAATGTTGATGGACAGCATAGGTCTTCAATACCATATCTGCAGTTTCTAAGTGCCGAAAGTTCTAAAATATAAAAGTCCTTTCATTGTTGTGGCAAAGTCATTGGAAAGCAAAACCTGACCTGAATGAATGCAGGTTACTTACACTCTTTATGTCCACATTTGAGCTACTGAGATAGTAATGTGCTTGATTACGGAGTGGTGCCCTGACCCTCACTGGGCTTGTTCCCAATATATAGGTTATACTCAATATTGCCTTGAAAAGTATGACAAACTCCGATCGTGAGATTGAACTGATCCCAAGGATCTTGGTGAAAGGCTTGTGCACCTTTAGCTCATCAAGCATTACTTATGTGGCCTGATTCAAGTAAGGATGGCTTTACTCATTAAACTTGACTTTGGGTTGTGACAGATACTTCTAACTTAAAGAAGTTTTCCATGCCATCTATATTTACTGATCTATTTCTATTTTCTACCATTTCTGGGTCAATTATATTTTCCATGAAAAGACTGAATTGTATTTGTACTTGAGAATATCTTGGGCTTTGTGGCTTCTGTTCTTGAATGTAAGGAGCTTGAAGGTCATCACACTATCCTCACAAATAAAAAGCTGAACAAACTGGAAATAAACAAGTCTTATTAGATCCATCAGAGATTGAGATCACAGGGCAAACTGCTGTCCCCCAAATCAGAGAGACGGGTGCATACAGAGAATCACAAGTTACCAGAATAGTAACCCAGGTGCGCAAAGCCAATTCTTCTTAGTAAGGCCTGCCCTTGAAGGAAGCTTTACCAGGACCTGTCTTTAAGGAAGGGACCTACTCAGCTCCAGCCCTTTTAGGCTTTCCTGTCTCACTGACAGTTTTTTTTTTTTTTTTCGGAGGGGGGATGCAAAACTGTTGAGAAGGGATAGTGATGGTCACAGACCAGGGGTGCAGGTTCACTAAAAAACTGAGCTGTAATTATAGGCCTCTAAAATGCTCCCCCCGCCCCCCACCTCACCACCACATCGTAGAGCTCCTGTATAGCAGAGACAGATATAAGAGCATAGAAAGTTTTAGCCTCACTCACAGCTACATCAAACAGTAAACACAGCCTAGCTCCCAGCTGGATGAACATAAACCTTACCATGAAGGCCTGTTTACCCAGTTGGGTTTTTCTTGTTTTGTTTTGTTTTGTTTTGTTTTGTTTTGTTTTGTTTTGTTTTGTTGTTCTGTTTCGTTTTACCAAGTGCATCATGCTTGCCTTTCAACAAAAAATTACTACACATACTAAAAGACTAAAAACACAGTTTGAAGAGATGTACGAGGATCAAAACCAGACTGAGATGTGGCAGAGATGTTAGATTTATGAGACCAGGAATTTAAAACGACTGTGATCAAGTGTGCCAATGAAAAAAGTGGAAACATGCAATGACAGACAGGTAATGTAAGCAGAGAGAATTATTTTGGCTAAAGCCATACACATTATTCCCGATTAATTGTTGGTTCTGTATTATATCTGTGATTGCTTCCTTTTTCACATTACTAATATTGTATATTTGTATTCTCTTCCTCTCTTGCCAGACTTGCTAATAATTTTTTCCATTTTACTAATCTTTGCAAAAATAATAATCCTAGATTCTATTTTCCAATCTTGCCTCTTTACTGTCTTCTAATTAATCAGCTTCTGCCTTTATCTTTATCATTTCCCTTCCTGCTACACTCCATTTATTTTATGGTTATCTTTCCAATTCTGTGTATGTAATTCACATTAACCTTTCTTCATTATTTTTTACTGGCTAACGTAGCATTGAGATCCTGAGTCTTGTGTCACTGCCACAGTGTTGAGGCTGTGGTGTTGCAGAAGTTGGGGCTGGCAGGAATTCTCAATGACAAGGTACAATGAAGGAATGGAAAAAACAAGATAGGTAAACAAAACTTTTGTCTTTCTGGCTCTGGCTATTGCTTTGCCACATCTATTTTAATGTCTGGAAATATTTCATCATGGGGATGTACAGCAGTATGTGTCCGCAATCCTTAAATACTGGATTCTAGATAAATTCACAGGTAAATTTATTAAATATTCTTTGAGCATCATACCTTGTGTGAGGGGCTGAGGCTATAGTGACGAACAGGACAGACATATTTTCTGCTCTTAAAATATTTTACTGATGGAAACAATGCAATAGATGGAAACAATGCAATCTTGGCAGCATCCATTATTATACTTTTACGATATGTTCCTAGATTAGACATGCTAGGTCAACAGATGTGCATATTTTCATAGTTATGTAATATTTAATCAGCCAAAAATAACATATTAGATTCATTAGTACTGAACAGTGTATATCCCTTGAATGACCACTGAGTACTGGAATTTTAAAAATTCTTGCCCATTTAAATGATGATTATTATATTACATGGTTATTTTTATTTTGTTTTATACCAGCATTTCTTGTCCATTCTATCTTTCATGGATGGCCCAACCACACCCTGTGATCATTTTTGTATTAGTGTTTTCTCTTCTATTTATTGTTTTATATTTTTATACATGAAGAATACTGTGCATATGTCCTTTATGGACAATTATTTTGATAATTTCTTTTAATTTTGTTTATGGCATTCTAAGACATATAAATATTGTTAATTTTAACTGGTCAAGAATTATATGCTATGAATTATAGCTATGAATTATATATTGATTTTGCCTTTGTATTGATCCATAGAAAGGGTTCTGGATCCTTGTGGTTAGATAAACGTTTGCTAATATTCTCCTTATGCTAGTTTATTCTTCATGCAAGGCTAGGCTCTTTTCAAAGGTCTTCATCCAAAAAGTGGAAGCAGAGTACTCATTTGACATATGTGCTGAGGACCACCAATGAGGCAGGCAGCACTTCTGTACTACATGGTTTCTGGCTTTCCCAAGAAGAAGCCTGGGAGAGCTAGTCTGAACTTTGCCTGATGTTCCTTTGTGGGTGGTTGGTAGTGGAGAGAGACAAAAAAAACCTCTTCCAGGGTTCATTTATCATCTGGCTTTTTTCAAAACTAATTATAGCCAGTTGAGGGAACCTCTGGTTTCAAGAACCTTGTGGATGCTGCTGAGAAATAATGAAGTCTTTGCCTCAGGTGCTCACTGGGGGTGGCTTTGGCGGTGGTCAGCTCGGCTTAGTGACTTGGAGGAAGGACTTGTTAAGTCTGGTGTCAAGTGATAATCCCCCCACAGCAAACATAATCAATGAAAAGCTGCAAATTTTCCTCTAGGATGAAGAACAAGACAAGGATGTTCACTCTCACCACTTGTATTCATCATAGAAACGGAAGCGCTAGCCACAGCGCTCAGGCAAGAAAAAAAAGGAACGAAATCCAAACTGGAAATGAAGAAGTAAAATTGTTACTATTTGCAGCTGACATGATATTATGTATAGAAAATCCTAGAGGCTCCATCAAAAACCCTGTTAGAACTAATAAGTAAATTCAGTAAAGTTGCAGGATACAAAATCAATATTAAAAATATCTTGTTTTATCAGGCGGGCGGACCCATGCCCTGGCTGTGATTTGTACCATCGTTTTCCAAGATACTACCCCCCGGGGGAACCTGGATGAAGGGTGAGGAGCGGGATCTCCCTGTGTTATTTCTACAACTGCATGTGAATCTAATGCACCTCAAGATAAAAAATTAAAAAAATATATCCTCGTCCTGGGTTAGGAGGTCTGGGGTAAACTGAGGCCCTGCGCTCCCAAGGAATTTGCAAGGGGTGCTGCTGGCCTTGACCAGACAGAGCCTAATGCTACGGCCCTTGGTATGGTGGCCTGTGGTCGTAGGGGGTTATCCAGCCCTTGAAATGTGGCCAGCCTGGGTTGAGGGTCGCTGTATATGCGCACCGCCAGCAGTAGGTTTCGAAGACAGTGCGGAAAAGAGACTGTGAAATACTTCACTAGTAGCTTAACGAATTTATTCTACGTTGAAATAGCATCTTGGATACATTGGATTAAATAAAACAGAGGAGTCCACTGAAAAAAAATCTTGTTTTTCTATATGCTAATTAATAACGAACTATCAGAGGATAAAATAAGAAAATAATCCAGGGGCACCTGGGTGGCTCAGTCAGTTGAGCATCCAAGTTCAGCTCAAGTCATGGTATCAGAGTTTGTGACTTCAAGCCCTGCATTGTGAGCTGATAGCTCAGAGCCTGAAGACTGCTTCAGATTCTGGGTCTCCCTTTCTCTCTGCCCCTCTCCTACTCCCTCTCTCTCAAAAATAAACACTAGAAAAAAGAAAATAATTATATTTAAAATCACATCAAAAAGAATAAAATAATAATAAAATTTAACCAAGAACATGAAAGACCTATATATTGAAAACAAGACATATATGAAAAAAATTGAAGAAGACACAAACAAATGGAAAGATATTCCCTGCTCACGGATTGGAAGAATTAATATGGCTCAAATGTCCACAATACACCCAAACCATCTGCAGATTCAATGCAATCCCTAGCAAAATTCTAATAGCACTTTTCACAGAAACGAAACAAATAGTCCTGAAATTTGTGTGGACTCGAGAAGACTCCAAATAGCCAAAACAATCTTAAGAAAACAAAACTGGAGGCATCATATTCCCCGATTTCAAGCTATACTATACAGTATGAGAGTACCTCCTTGTTTATGTTTATTCCTAAATACTTTTCTTCTTCTTTTTTAAAAATTTTTAATGTTTAGTTGTTTTTGAAAGAGAAACAGAGTACGAGTGGGGCAAGGGCAGAGAGGGATAAACAAAATCCGAAGCAGGTTCCAGGCTCTGAGCTGTCCGCACAGAGTCCTACACAGAGCTTGAACTAATGAACCATGAGATCATGACCTAAGCTGAAGTCAGATGCTTAACTGACTGAGCCACCCGGGCACCCCAGTACTTTATTCTTCTTGATGCTAATATAAATGTAGTTAGTTTTTAAATTTTCCTTTTTTGGATTGTTCATTGTTAGTGTATAGAAATGCCACTGATTTGGGGTGTTGACTTTAAATTCGGCAACTTTGCTGAATTCCTTTTTTAGTTTCAACGGGTTTGTGTGTGTGCATGTGTGTATGTAATCTCCATGGTTTTCTACGTATAAGTTCATGTCAACTGTGAACAGAGGTAATTTTACTTCTTCTTTCTCAATTTTACATCTTCGTCCCCAGTGCCTTTTTTTAAAGCTTTTTCTTGCCTCATTGCTCTAGCCCTTGAAGTTCTTACTATGTTTATCTATTCTTCTTCCGAGTTTAGTTTACATCTTTGTGACGATTACTTTGAATTCTGTATCAGGTAATTACTTATGTCCATTTCATTGAAGTATTTTTCTGAGGTTTTATCTTGTTCTTTCATTTGGTACATACTCTTCCGTTTCTTCATTTTGCTTGACTGTGTTGGCTTCTGTGCATTAGATGAAATAACATCTGTCCCAGTATTGAAAGGTTGATCTTGTGTAAGAGATGAAACTTCTTGTTTAATCCCGCCCTAGCTCTTGAATGTCTCTCAAACCTTTGTGGTTGTCTAAGGAGACTATTTTATTTTGAATCCTTTTGTTTGAGGGTGTGCCAAGACCAGCTGGTTCCCAGAAAGAGGATCTCAGCATCTAGATTCAGGCTGATTGGAAGCTAGAAACTCAGGCAGCACTTTATATATATATATATATATATATATAAATGTTTTATTTATTTCTAGGAGAGAGAGAGAGAGACAGCGTGAGCAGGGGAGGGGCAGAGAGAGAGGGAGTCACAGACTGAAACAGGCTCCAGGCTCCGAGCTGGCAGTCAGCACAGAGCCCGACGCGGGGCCCGAACCCGCGAACCGCGAGATCATGACCTAAGCGAAAGTCGGACGCTCAACCGACTGAGCCACCCAGGCACCCCTCAGGCAGCACTTTTTAAGGAGTTGCAAATATACACAGTCCTGTACAGAAGCATAAGCCCCTCTGGCCCCAGGTGATTTGAAGCCAGGTGATTTGAAGATGTCCCCTGGGAAACAGCCACAGAAATCAGAGTGTCTATGTTCCTTTCTCGGAGATACTGTGAGCTGTAGCAATATGGAGGAAGGCTTCAAAGACGGCATCCCAGGGCTTATGTTCCCTGAGAGTACCGCCATAACTTCTAGATGTGTGCCGAACCTGAAGATGGCCCCGAGGCCAAAGCTCCAGGACTCACAAGTGCGTCTCTTTCATAGAAAGGCTGAGGGTGCGTTTCAGTCTGCTCTCTGTGTGCCCTGATAGTGGTGGTCTGCCAAGAAATGAATCTCTGATTGTTACATTCCCACGGGACCCCAGACTGCAAACTCTGCTGGCCTCCAGAACCAAGTCTTCAAGGAGTGGCAAGTGGTCCCTGGTGGCAGCTGCAAAGACTGGGCCACCAGCCGTGTGTAGCAGCTCCTCTTTGGGAATTACTGGAGCTCTGGAGCATAGCGGAAGGATCGGGCAAATATGGCGCCCACTGGTTGGAATGAAACAAAGAGGGAGTGCAAAAATGGTACTCGCAAAGGGGAGAAATAAAACAGAAAAGAAAAAAGAATTTTAAAAATGGAATTAAACAGAAAAGGGAAGTGGGGGCAGATGGTGCCACTGGTTTTAGCAAGCCATAAGGAGAGTAGAAACATGGTTCCCACCAGCCTCCACCCCTGGAGACTATCCCAGAAGGCCTCTCCCCCTCAAAGCAGTGCTTTCAAATTAGAAAATAAGTCTTTTCACATAATGCCGGTATACTTTTCAAAGGGCTGCTTCTGCGATATGCCATGGAGTAGGCGAGCGTACACGTGAGCCTTTTAAAAGCCATTTCTATACCTGAGCCACTTTGGTCTTCAAAGTCAAATGTTTTGGAGGCTTGTATCTCAGGTACTGGTCTTAGTTGGGTTCCCAAAGGGGGTACAAACTCTTTATTCCTCAGGGAGAAGCTCCAGCTTTTAAGTTCTCTCCTGGCTGTGGGTCACCATGGCAGCGCTGAGGTTTATGACAAGATTGCGTCCCAGCCTTTCCTACCCACTTTGATGTGGTTCTCCTTCTGTTTGCCCGATGTAAAGAGATTGCCAGCTTTTAGGGTTGTTTTCTTCCTGAGGAAATCGTTACATATAGAGCTATAGATTTTTAAAATTTTTAAAATATTTTATTTATTTCTGAGAGAGAGAGAGTGAGCGAGCAGGGGAGGGTCAGAGAGAGAGGGAGACGCAGAATCTGAAACAGGCTCCAGGCTCTGAGCTGGCAGTCAGCACAGAGCCCGATGCGGGGCTCGAACCCACGAACCGCGAGATCATGACCTGAGCCGAAGTCAGATGCTTCACCGACTGAGCCCCCCAGGCGCCCCAGAGCTATAGATTTGATGTATTAGTGAGAAGAGGTGAATTCAGGATCTTCAGCTTCACCATCTTGAGCCAGAACCCTGAAGTCACTTTTACTATTTTTTATAGACTATTTTAAAATAATTTGAAGTGAGATTCACAAACAAAAGGTTAAATTACTCTTTTTAAAGTGATCATTTCAGTGGCATTTAGCACATTCACCACGCTGTGCAACCGCCATCTCTATTTAGTTGTTAAACGTTTCCGTCACTCGGAAGTAAAATACTTTACAGGACTTTACAGTCTGTCCTCAATCCTCTCTTTGCCCCCAACCCCGGAAACCACTAATCTGTGTTCTCTCTCTATAACTTTACATATTCAGGATATTTCATATAGTTGGAATAATATATCATGTGACCTTTGGTATTGGATTCTTTCACTTAGCATAATATTTTTTAGATTCATCCTTTTGGAGCATATATCAGTATTTTTTTTTTCTTTTTCTTTTTAACGGCTGGATAATATTCTATTGTGTGAGATATATTAAATATATATATCAGAGTTTGTTTGTCCATTTATCTGCTGATAGTCATTTGGGTTGCATTCCCCTTTGGGCTGTTGTGGATAGTGCTGCTGTAAACATTTGTATGCAAGTATTCACTTGAGTCTCTGCTTTCAGTTATTTTGGTTATATGCCTAGGAGTGGAATTGTAGAGTCATATGGTAATTCTCTGTGAAACCTTTCGAGGAGCCATCAAACTGTTCAGCACACCAGCTGAACTATTTTATATTCTCATCAGCCTAGGATGAGGGTTCTGATTTCTTCACATTCTTGCCAACACTTAGTTTCCATTTTTTTTTTTTACTATAACTATAGTAACGAGTATCAAGTAGTGCCTCATTGTGACTTTGATTTGTGTTTCTTTAATGATTAATGACGTTGGGCATCTTTTCATGGGCTTGTTTGTCGCTTGTATATCTTCTTTGAAGAAATTTCTGTTCACATTTTTTGTCCATTCTTTTAGTTGGGTTATTCTTTTGTTGTTGAGTTGTAGGACTTCCTTATTTATTCTGTATACTAGACCCTTATTAGATATCTGATTTTCAAATATCTCCCATTGTGTAGGTTGCCTTTCTCACCTTGTTGATTATTCCTTCAAGGCACAAAAATTTTTAATTTTGAGGTTTTTTTCTTTTTAATATTTTTTAAATTTATTTCTAGGAGAGAGAGAGAGACAGAGTGAGCAGGGGAGGGTCAGAGAGAGAGGGAGATACAGACTCTGAAATAGGCTCCAGGCTCCGAGCTGGCAGTCAGCACAGAGCCAGAAGCGGGGCTCAAACCCAAGAACAGCGAGATCATGACCTAAGCGAAAGTCGGAAGCTTAACCGACTAAGCCACCCAGGCGCCCCCAAAAATTCTTAATTTTGACGAAGTACAATTTATCTTTTGTTTCTTTACTGGCTTATGGGTGTGTGTGTGTGTGTGTGTGTGTGTGTGTGTGTGTGTGTGTGTGTGATATCTAAGAATCCATTGCCAAATCCAAGGTCTGAAAATTTACCCTTGTGATTTTCTCCAAGAGTCTGAGGGCTTTAGGTCATATGTTTGGGCCTTTAATCTTGAGTTAAGTTTGGAATATGATGTAAGCTAGATGTCCAATTTTGTTCTTTCACCAGTGGAGATTCAGTTGTTCCAATATTATTTGTCAAAGAGACCATATTCCTCCACTGAATGGTCTTGGCACCCTCGTTGAACATCAGTGACCTTAGATGTATGGAATTATTTCTGAATTCTCAATTTTATTGCATTGGTCTATATATCTATCCTTATACTGGAACCCTAATGATCTGATTACTGTTGCTTTGTAGTAAATTTTGAAATCAGACAGTGCAAGTTCTCCAATTTTGTTCTTGTTTTAAAAGATTGCCCCTTGCACTTCCATATGAATTTGAAGATCCTTTTTTTTCCCATTTTTTCAAAAAATACCTTTGGAGTTTTTATAGGGATTGTATTAAATCTGCAGAAGGTATTGGGTAGTATCAACATTATAACAATATCAAGTCTTTTATTGCATGAACACTAGATATTTTCCCACTTATTTAGGTCTTACTTAGTTTCTTTCAGCAACGTCTTACACTTTTTAGTGTACAAGTCTTCCGTCTCCTTTGTTAAATTTATTACTAAGCATTTTATTCTTCTGGATACTCTAGTAAATTATCCTCTTAATTTCCTTTGTAGATTGTTCATTGCTGGTTTATTGAAACACAACTGAATTGTGTGTCTGTTTTTTAAAATCCTGTAACGTTGCTGAATTTACTAGCTCTAGTCTTTTTTTGTGGATTTTCTGTAACTTTCTATATGTAGGATCATGGCATCTGTAAACAGAAAGTTCTTCCTTTTCAATATGGATAACTTTTCTTTTTCTTGCATATTACCCTGGCTAGAACTTCCAGCACAGTGTTAAATAGCAGCGTTAAAAGCAGGTGTATTAATTAGTCGGGTTTATCTGAAGAAATAGACCCATCCGTATACATGGAATTGGCAATCTGCTGTCTGTAAATTGGAGATCTAAGAAAGTTAGTCATGTAATTCCAGTCGGGTCCAAAGGCCTGAGAATCCGATGGTGTAAATCCAAGTCCAAGGGCAGGAAGAGAACAAAGTTCTAGCTCAGCAGGCGGGCGAGAGGAATTGAATCCCTTGGTACTCCACTTCTTGTTTTATTTAGCCCCTCAGTGGATTGCTTGATGCCCACCAACACTGGGGAGGGTAGTCTACTTTACTGAGTCCACTGCTTCAAATGCTAATTTCGTCCGAAAACACTTAACAGACATACCCAGAAATGATGTTTAATCTGGGCACCCTGTGGCCTCGTCAAGTTGACACATACAATTAACTATCACAGCAGGCATCTTTGTCTTGTTCCTGATTTTAGGGAGGAAGCTAATGGTCTTTCACTTTGAGTATGTTTTTAGCTTTGTTTTTTCATAAATTCCCTCTATGATGCTGAGGAAGTTCCTTTCTATTTCCAGTTCTCTTACTATTTTTATAATGAAAGGCTGTTGGATTGTGTCAAATGCATTTTCTGCACCAATTGAGATGTTCATGTGGGATTTTTTTTTCCCCCTTTATTCTATTAACGTGGTGAATTACTTGACTGATTTTCTTATGTTGAAGTTCAACCTAAATCCCTCTTGGTTATGATGTGTGATCTTTTTATTATGTGGTTGGATTTGGTTTGCTAGCACTTTTCAATAAATTTTGCATTTATTAAAAGACACTGTTTTGTAACTTTCTTTTCTTGTGATGTCTTTATGCACCTTTGATGTCAAAGGAATGTTGGCTACATAGAATGACCTTAGAGGTGTTACTTCCTCTACAGGTTTTTTTTTTTTTTGGAAGAGCTTGAGAAGGATTTTTTTGTTGTTAAAACTTTTTAATGTTTACTTATTTTTGAGAGAGAGAGATGGAGAAGAGCCAGGTAAGGGGCAGAGAGAGACACACACACACAGAATCTGAAGTGGGCTCCAGGCTTCAAGCTGGCAGCACAGAATCTGACATGGGGCTTGAACTCAAACTGTGAGATCATGACCTGAGCCAAAGTTGGACGCTTAGCCAACTGAGCCACCCAGGTGCCCTGAGAAGGATTTAAATATTGATAGAATTCACCAGTGAAAGCATGTGGTCCTGGATTTTTCTTTGTTAGGAGGTTTTTAACTACTGATTCCATCTGTTTACTTGTTATTTATGTTGGTTGATGTAAAATTACAAGCCCAAATAAGCTATTCAATAGATCTGTGGAACCAGGAAAGGAAAATTAACACTTTGTGATTACATCATGTTTTTTCACCATCTTGTTGAACGTGAAATGGGGAGTCTCTGGAGCAAGGTGTGTCTTTGTCTATCTAGCTTTTGGGTTAGAAGAAATAACAACATAACATCAACAACCCTTGACAAGGATGAAGCCACAATGATACAATAGAAGGAAGCTCACCTGTTTATATCAGCCCCTCCGATGATGTCCAATAAACAAGGGAGGCAGCTGGCATGAAAGAGGCCTGGTGGAGCAGTTTAGAAGAACAGGCACTCGAGAATAGGAGCCAAGAAGACAAGTGGGAAGAATTGGGGTGGGTTTTGCGTGAGAGGTAAGTGAGTTGACTCATTTCCAGAAATACCAAATAAGAGCTGTATTACCTAGTTAACAATAGGTTTACAACCTACTGGAAATATGTGCCAGCCCCCCCCCTCCCCCCAACAATGGAGTTCCAAACGCTTAGACACTTCACTTTCTGGTTCTTTTTCCTTTCTTCCTTTGGCAGGCTTATTTCTTGCGGGCTTTGCAATGAGCATGTGCCGGAGAACTGAGGTCCCTGTGTCACCTCAAGGAAGGTACATTTGTTCGAATCAGACTAGTTTTTGCATTACATGGGCATAGACAACTTCTGGGTAAGGCTGTAGCTTCTGTAGTACTCAGCCAATGAGGAATCAGGGGAGGGACTTGCATGCCGTGAGATAAATTGACTGCTGTAACTGCCCCGAGTGTGCCTGTTCATCACACACCTGCTTTTGCAAGGTCATTGATTAAAGCCTTTGCTCACTGTGCTCTGAGTCCCTCCTTTGATTGGGTCAGTGGGCTTTTTTCTCACATTTTGGAATAAAGCTACCTTGTTACCAGGCTCCGACTCAAATAACTGACGTCCGTTTCTTCTCCAGATAACCCCATCCCCACAGGGCTTGCATCCTGCTTGTCTTTGGAGCTATTTCTGTATTGCATATGTAGACTCCTTACCATTTCCCCCTTTGATTTCTTGTTACAGAGGCATGGCTACATTACCGACTAACATGACAAGTCTTTGTTTCAGATTCTTCCGTGATCGGTCACCTACAGTGTAGGGCTTTTCCCAACTTGCTGAATTCCAGGCTTTGCTCATCTCCAGTCACCTCCTGATCACCATGACCTATTGTGTTTGACACTTGAAATGAATATAGTGTGGTCGGTGAGATGGATCCGTCTTACTTCACTGGTGCTGGAGACCTGTCACCAAGATAAGTTTTCTAGAAAAAAAAAAGAAGAAATAATCTTCTCCATCTGGAAACTTGAGGACCATTTTTGAGCATTGGGGACATATTTTCAGACCTTTCTATAGCTTATTTAAAAAAAATTACTGCACTTTATAAATATGATTTAGTACTATCACTTTACCCATTGTACAAATGAGGAAACTGAAACCGAAACTTGACAATGTCTCATCATTTGCCAACAAGGGGACGAGCTTTGAACTTGAGCAGCGTGACCCTTAACCTCTTCATCTCTCCACCACACTGTGTCCAATTATACATTTCATCACAGAGCTGGGTTCAAACCTATTGGACCATTTTTCCAATTTCTGTCTTCTGGTAACCCTAAAATGCTGGGCAGATTCTGCTGCCAAGAAACAAGAGTTCAAAGTAGTAAAGGAAGCAACCCCAGAAACTTGGTAGTCTTGACTTTGACCAGTGGACATTGTCTGGCATGGGCCGTGGGCAAACATCTACACAAAATGTTGGTAAGTCAAGGAAGCCTGAAAGAAAACAGCATACCAAGAAGGCTTGCTCCAAGACTGTCGGATACCAGCACTTTCACTCTGCTGTAGTATCACTCCAGACACTGCCACAGTGGATCTTGTCAAATCTAGATAGGGCTTTTGGTGGTCGGAAGCTGGTCGGAACCAGGCCAAGATGAAGAACAAGCTCAGTAGACGTAAAGAACTATTGCTCCTCTGTCAAGCTTCTAAACATCTTTGTATTATTTATGATAGGCTAGATTGTGCTGTGGTAACAAACGACCCTGAAATAGTATTGGCTTAACACAATAAAGCTGCGTTCTTTCCCACCCAGCGTCCACTGCAAGTCCAGACAGCTCTCCACACAAGGATTGACTATTTAAACCACTTCGTTGGTATTTTTTTTCCCCCAAATTGTTATTTAAATTCTAGTTTGTTAACCTATAGTTAATGGTGTTTTCAGGAGTAGAATTTAGTGATTCATCCGTTACATACACCACCCAGTGCTCAACACAAGTGCCCTCCCTAATATCCATCACCCATTTAGCCCACCTCTCCCACCTCTCTCCATCCACCTCCAGTTTGTTTTCTATTATAAAGAGTCTCTTATTTATTTACCTCTATCTTTTTTTCCCCTTTTCCATGTGTTCAACTGTTTTGTCTCTTTAATTTCACATATGAGTGAAATCACGTGGTATTTGTCTTTCTTAGCCTGATTTTTTATAATTATTTATGTGTACTTTCTTTTTTTTTTTTTTTAAGTTTTATTTGAAGTAGGCTCCACGCCCAATGTGGGGCTTGAACTCATTACCCTGCCTGAGATCAAGAGCTGCATGCTCTACTAACTGAGTGCCTGACTGCAGGCACGCCTTTGTCTAAGCCACTTTGATCTTGGGACTTCATTGGGATTGCTGTGGTGGGGGGAAGATGGACTGAGGATCCAGCACTGGCAATGGGAAGTTTCAGCTTAGAAATGATATTCATCATTTCCCTCAAAACCCAAGAACCAGAAGAGCCCATATGGCTTCAGCTAACAACAAAAGGGGCAGGAATGACTATGGCCAGCACCAGAAGTTTCTACCACAACTCTGGTACCTGATGGTTTTGAGGAGAAAGGTGAAAGGTAAAGCTTGGCATTTTTTTTCTTTTCTTTTCCCTAAAGGACAACTTACTACATTACAGTGTGCAAATCTCGGGTGGACAGTGTGATGGATTTTTATATACTTGTGTAATCAGCTCCCAGATCAAGAAGTACAACCCTCACAGCTCCCCGGAAGGTGTCTTGGTGCCTGTTTCCAGGCAATTGGCTCCAATCCCTTGTTCTGACCTCTAACTGTATACATTGTTTTGGCCTGGTTTCGTATTTTATATAATAGCATCCATAGTTATTTGCATTTTGTTTTTTAAAATTCAATATTATGCCCACATGATTCATCCATGTCATTGCAAGTATCATTAATGTGTTAAATGTTGCTGTGTAGTATTCCACTGCGTTCTTAAAATACCACCATTTAAGAAATCTTTCTAGAGTTTTTTTTTAATTTCTAAAAAATTTTAAATTTACACCCAAGTTAGTTAGCATATAGTGCAATGATACTTTCAGAAATAGATTCCAGTGATTCATCCCCATGTGTAACACCCAGTGCTCATCCCAACAAGTGTCTTCTTTAATGCCCCTTACCCATTTAGCCCATCCCCCCACCCACACCCCCTCCAGCAACCCTCTATAGTTTGTTCTCCATATTTAAGAATCTCTTATGTTTTGGGGCGCCTGGGTGGCTTAGTCGGTTAGGCGTCCGACTTTCGCTTAGGTCATGATCTCGCGGTTCGTGGGTTCGAGGCCCGCGTCGGGCTCTGTGCTGACTGCCAGCTCAGAGCCTGGAGCCTGTTTCGGGGACTGTGTCTCCCTCTCTCTCTGACCCTCCCCTGCTCACGCTGTCTCTCTCTCTCTCCTAGAAATTTAAAAAAAAAAAAAAAAGAATCTCTTACGTTTTGTTCCCCCCTTGTTTTTATATTATTTTTGCTTCCCTTCCCTTATGTTCATCTATTTTTTATCTTAAATTCCAGATATGAGTGAAGTCATATGATATTTGTTTTTCTGTGACTAATTTTGCTTAGCATAATACCTTCTAGTTCCATTCCCGTTGTTGCAAATGGCAAGATTTCATTCTTTTTGATTGCCAAGTAATACGCCATTGTGTGTGTGTGTATACATGTATACATATATATATGTGTGTGTATATATATATAAAGAAGATGGGATATATATATGCATACATATATTGTGTATGTATATATATCTCACCTTCTTTATTCATTCATCTGTCAATGGACATTTGAACTCTTTCCATACTTTGGCTAATGTCGATAGCACTGTTATAAACATTGGGGTACATGTGCCCCTTCAAAACAGCACACCTCTATCCCTTTGATAAATACCTAGTAGTACAATTACGGAGTTGTAGGGTAGTTCTATTTTGACTTTTCGAGGAACTTCCATTCTGTTTTCCAGAGTGGCTGCAACAGTTTGCATTCCCACCAGCAGTGCAAAAGAGATCCTCTTTCTCTGCATCCTCGCCAACATCTGTCATTGCCTGAATTGTTAATTTTAGCCATTTTGACTGGTGTAAGGCGGTATCTCATTGTGGTTTATATTTGTATCTCCCTGATGATGAGTGACGTGGAGCATTTTTTCATGTGCCTGTTAGCCATCTGGATGTCTTCTTTTGAAAAGTGTCTATTCATGTCTTTTGCCCATTTCTTCACTGGATTATTTGTCTTTTGGGTGTTGAGTTTGATAAGTTCTTTACAGATTTTAGATACTAGCCTTTTTGGATACTAGCTCTTCATCTAATACATCATTTGTAAATACCTTCTCCCATTCTCTTTTGCCTTTTAGTTTTGCTGTTTGTTTCCTTCACTGTGCAGAAGTTTTTATCTTGATGAGTTCACCAATAATTTATTTTTGCTTTTGCTTCCCTTGCCTCTGAAGACATGTTGAGTAAGAAGTTGCTGTGGCCAAAAGCTTTTGCCTACTTTCTCCTCAAGTATTTTTTATGGCTACCTGTCTTACATTTAGGTCTTTCATCCATTTTGAGTTTATTTTTGTGTGTGGTGTAAGAAAGCAGTCCAGGTTTATTTTTCTGCATGTCGCTGTCCAGTTTTCCCAGCACCATTTACTGAAGAGACTGTCTTTATTCCATTGGATATTCTTTCTTGCTTTGTCAAAGATTAGTTGGCCATATGTTTGTGGGTCCATTTCTGGGTTCTCAATTCTGTTTCAGTGATCTGAGTGTCCGTTGTTGCGCCAGTACCATACTCTCTTGATGAAACCAGTTTTGCAATACATCTTCAAGTCTGAGATTGTGATGTCCCCAGCTTCGGTTTTCTTTTTCAGGATTCCCTTGGCTATTCAAGGTCTTTTCTGGTTCCATACAAAGTTTAGGATTGTTTGTTCTAGCTCTGTGAAGAATGCTGGTGTTATTTTGATAGGGATTGCATTGACTATGTAGATTGGTCTAAGTAGTATGGACATTTTAACGATGTTTGTTCTTCCAATCCAGGAGCATGGAATATTTTTCCTTTTTTGGGTGTATGTCTTTTTCATTTTCTTTCATGAGATTTCTATAGTTTTCAGTGTATGGGTTTTTCACCTCATTGGTTAGGTTTATTCCTAGGCATTTAATGGTTTTTGTTGTAGTTGCAAATGGGATCAAATTCCTTGATTTCTGTTGCTTCATTATTGGTGTATAGGAATGCAACTGATTTCTGTGCATTGATATAATATCTTGTGACTTTGCTGAATTAATGGATCAGTTCTAGCAGTTTTTTTTTGTTTTTGTTTTTTTTTTGGTGGAATCTTTCAGGTTTTCCAGATACAGTGTCATGTCATCTGTGAAGAGGGAAACTTTAATTTCCTCCTTGCTGGGTTTGGATGCCTTTTATTCCTTTGTGTTGTCTGACTGCTGAGGCTAGGATTTCCAAAACTATTTTGAATAACAGTGGTGGGAGTGGACATCCCTGTCGTGTTCCTGACCTTAGAGGGAAAGCTTTTTTTTTTTTCCCCGTTGAGGACGATACTAGCGTTGGGCCTTTCATATATGGCTTTTATGAGGTATGATCCTTCTATCCCTGCTTTCTTGGTTTTTGTTTTGTTTTGTTTTTATCAAGAAATGATGCTGTATTTTGTCAAATGCTTTCTCTGCATCTATTTAGAGGATCATGTGGTTCTTGTCCTTTCTTTTATTGATATGATGTATCACGTTGATTGTTTTGCAGATATTGAACCAGCCCTGCATCCCAGGTATAAAACCCACTAGATAATGGTAAATAATACTTTTAAAGTATTGTTGAATCCAGTTAGCTAGTATCTTGTTGAAGATTTTTGCATCCATGTTCATCAGGGAAATTGGTCTGTAGTTCTCCTTTTTGGTGGGGACTTTGTCTGGTTTTGGAATCATGGTAATGCTGAATTCATAGAATGAGTCTGGAAGTTTCCCTTCTATTTATATTTTTTGGAACAGCTTCAAAGGAATAGGTGCTAACTCTTCTTTCTTTATTTTTTTAATGTTTATTTATTTTTGAAAGAGAGTGAGAGAGATGGATAGAGACAGAGCATGAGTTGGGGAGGGCCAGAGAGAGAAAGGGAGACACAGAATCTGAAACAGGCTCCAGGCTCTGAGCTATCAGCACAGGGCCTGATGCAGGGCTCAAACTAGGGAACAGCAAGATCATGACCTAAGCCGAAGTTGGACATTTAACCAACTGAGCCCTTGTTAGCTCTTCTTTAAATGTTTGGTAGAATTCCCCTGGAAAGCCATTTGGTCCTGGATTCTTGGTTTTTTGTTTTGTTTTGGTTTGGTTTGGTTTTTTTTTGGAGACTTTTGATTACTAATTCGAGTTCTTTATTGGTTAGGGGGTCTGTTCAAATTTTCTATTTCTTCTTGTTTCAGTTTTGGAAGTTTATATGTTTCTAGGAAATTTATCCAATTCTTCTAGATTGCCCAATTTATTGGCATATAATTGCTCATAATATTCTCTTATTATTGTTTGTATTTCTGCAGTGTTGGTTAAGATCGTTCCTCTTGCATTCTTGATTTTGTCTGTTTGGGTCCTTTTCATTTTCGTTTTCAAACCGGCTAGGGGTTTACCAATTTTATTAATTCTTCCAAAGAACCAGCTTCTGGTTTTATTGATCTGTTCTACTAATGTTTTTTTTTTTTTTCGATAGTATTGATTTCTGCTCTAATCCAATCTTTTTAATTTCCTCTTTAACTTTTGGTTAGCCCATTCATTCTTAAGTAAGATGTTCTTTAGTCTCCAAGTATTTGTTGTTTTTCCAAATTTTTTCTTGTGGTTGATTTTGAGTTTCATAGCATTGTGGTCTGAAAATATGCATGGTATCATCCAGATCTTTTTGTACTTGGTGATGGCTGATTTGTGTCCCAGTCTGTGATCTATTCTTGAGACTGTTTCCTGTGCACTCAAGAAGAATGTATATTCTGCTGTTTTAGGATGAAGTGTTCTGAATATATCTGTTAAGTCGATCCGGTCCAGTGTGTCATTCAAAGTCATTTTCTTCTTGTGGATTTTCTGCTTAGATCATCTGTCCATTGCTGTAAGTCAGGTGTTGAAGTTCCCTACTATTATGCTCTTATTGTCAATGAGTTTTTTTAATGTTTGTGATTCATTGATTTATATATTTGGGTTATTCCACATTGGGGGCATAAATATTTACAGTTGTTAGGTCTTCTTGGTGGATAGACCCCTTAATTATGATATAATGCCCTTCTTCATCTCTTGCTACAGTCTTTATTTTAAAATCTAGCTTGTCTGATATAAATATGGCCACTCCAGATTTCTTTTGACGACCATTAGCATGCTAGATGGTTCTCCATTCCCTTACTTTCAGTCTGAAGGTGTCTTTAGGTCTAAAATGGGTCTCTTGTAAACAGCATATAGATGGATCTTATTTTATTATCCATTATGTTACCCTATGACTTGATTGGAGGGCTTAGTCCATTGACATTTAGAGTACTGAAACATATGAATTTATTGTCATTGTGTTGCCTGTAGAGTTGGAGTTTCTGGTGGTGTTCTCTGGTCCATTCTAGTCTTTGTTGTTTTTGGTCTTTTTTGTTTTGTTTCATCTTTTCTCCCTTCAGAGAGCCCTCCTTAAAATTTTTTTGCAGGGCTGGTTTAGTCACAAACTCCTTAAGTTTTTGTTTGTCTAGGAAACTCTTTATCTCTCCTTCTATTTTGTTTGGTTTTTAAAAAAATTTTTTAAATGTTTTATTTATTTTTGAGAGAGAGAGAGAGAGCATGAGCAGGGGAGGGTTATTGATCTGAAGAGAAAGAGGGAGACACAGAATCTGAAGACAGGCTCCAGGCTCTGAGCTGTCAGCACAGAGCCTGACATGGGGCTCAAACCCACAAACCATGAGATCATGACCTGAGCCGAAGTTGGAGGCTCAACCGACTGAGCCACCCAGGCACCCCTCTCCTTCTATTCTGAATGACAGCTTGGCTGGAGAAAGAATTCTCAGCCGTTTATTTTTCTGATTTAGCACATTGAATATACCCTGCCACTCTTTTCTGTCCTGTTAAGTTTCTGTGGATAGGTCTGCTGCAAACCTAATCTGTCTTCCCTTGTAGGTTAAGGAATTTTTTTTCCTTGATGCTTTTATGGTCCTTTCCTTGTCTCCGTGTTTTGTGAGTGACTATGATATGCCTTGTTGATGGTCAGGTTTTGTTGAATCTAATGGAAGTTCTTTGTGCTTCCAGGATTTTGATGTTTGTGTCTTTCTCCAGGTTAGGAAAGTTTTCTGCTATAATTTGTTCATATAAAACTTCTACCCTTTTTTCTCTCTTCTCATCTTCTGGGACCCCCTATGATTCAGACATTATTCCTTTTTAATGAGTCATGAGTTCTCTAATTCTTATATCATGGTCTTTTGCCTTAGTTTCCCTCGTTTTTCTGTTTCATTATTTCCATAAGTTTGTCCTCTATATACACTGATTCACTGCTCTGCTTCATCCACCCTTGCTGCCCTGGAATCCATTTGAGACTGCATCTCAGTTATAGAATTTTCAATTTCATCCTTATTAGATTTTACTTCTTTTATGTCTGCAGAAAGGGATTCTATGCTTTTTTCAACCCCAGCTAATAGTCTTATTATCATGATTCTAAATTCTATTTCAGACATCCTTCTTGTATCTGTGTTGATTAAGTCCCTGGCTGCCATTTCTTCCTGTCCTTTTTTTTTTTTTTGGGGGGGTGCATTCTTGCATTCTTTCATTTTGTCATTTTAAAGGAAGAAAAAGAGTTAATAAAATTAAAAATTAAAAACAACACAAAAATATCAAATAAAGGATACTAGATCCTCGGTGTGTTTTGGTCTGGTTGTTGAAATAAGCTTGATAGACTAGAGAAAAAAAGAGAAAGAAAAGAAAAGAAAAAGAAGGGGAAAAATTAGGAGAACACTTGAAAACTTAAAAAAATGAATACAAAAAATAGAATAAAATGAAATGATGAAAGTAAAATAGAATAAAACATTTATAAAAACATAAAAAGTATAGAATAAAATTAAAGAAAAATCTTTTTTTATGTTAAAAAACAAAATTTTTATTAACTTTAATCAACTAAATTTTTATATTGCAAAGTAATGTACATTCATTAGAACACATAAAACAGAATCAGATGTATAAATTTCCTCCTTTGATTCCAACTAAGAAACATTTTGACTTTGAGATCTGAGTTCCTGGGAAATTTTTCACTGGAGATCTTGTGTGAATTAGAAATGATTTCCTGGGGCTTTCAGGTTATTCTCAATTGCTCATGTAAGGATTGAGGAAATCTATTCATTCTATTCAGTATGATAGAGTTGGAACACAGTTTGCTAACTGAGAGAGCCTTAACCAACAAGGGGATAATAATCAGCCACCCAGATCAACCCTCTAATCAATACATCAGTACCTAGTGACAAATGACAAATGTCACTCATTAAAACACAAAACCTCTTAAGTAGTAACATCCTTTTGATTATTCTGCCAGATACACATCTTTCCCAAATATGTTTTAACAGAAAAATTTAAAAATATTATCAGATATGCACAATCCAAAGTAAGTAAGGAACATCACAATCATTAGGGGAAAAAGAGTACTAAAATGTTCTCAGAGTAGAATGAAGAATTTCAAAGAGACATGAGAAAAGTTTAGGTTTAGTTTAATCCTCTTATTTTAGAAGTAAGAGAAACCTGGAGAGTTTACATATTTTCAGATAAGATTTTAAGACCAGACCACTAGATAGAGGCAGAATATGGCAATGAACTGATTACTTATCTTGACCGGAGGCCTTTTCAGCCACAACGTATGGCATTCCATTTGGCTGTTTCCAGTGAAATATACTCAGGGCTTGTTGAGAAGCCTCACTTTTCCCTACTTTTATCCCTCTTGGCTTTCATATGAACAGTGATTGAAATAAAAGACAAGAGGGGCGCCTGGGTGGCTCAGTTGGTCAAGCATCCAACTTCGGCTCAGGTCATGATCTCACGGTTCGTGGGTCCAAGCCCTGAGTCGGGCTCTGTGCCAACGGCCGGCTCAAGGCCCGAAGGCTGTCTTCAGATTCTGCGACTCCTTCTCTCTTTGACCCTCCCCCT
Source organism: Hyaena hyaena (assembly GCF_003009895.1). Lineage (NCBI taxonomy): Eukaryota > Metazoa > Chordata > Mammalia > Carnivora > Hyaenidae > Hyaena > Hyaena hyaena. The sequence continues at coordinate 689,265 of NW_024081400.1, forward strand.
CTCATGCTGTCTCTCTCTCTCAAAAATAAATAAAACATTTAAAAATTAAAAAAAAAAAGACAAGAAAGAAGCTCACAGGTTTATCTGTAACTAGACACTCATTTTACAGTAATTTCTTTTTTTTTTTTTTATTTCTAGGAGAGAGAGAGAGAGACAGCGTGAGGAGGGGAGGGTCAGAGACAGAGGGAGTCACAGACTGAAACAGGCTCCAGGCTCCGAGCCAGCAGCCAGCAAGAAAAATCTTTTTTAAAAGACAAAATAAAAATAATTGTTTTCTCTTTCTGTATTCAAGAATAAGAAAAAAAATTGAATAGATGTGTTACAGAATGCTGGATCACCCAGCAGAAGAACCAAGCAGCACTCAGAGGTATTGGAAGGGAGGAGGTTTATTTTACACCTTGCTTTTTGAGGAGGGCCTCTAATGCAGTTTTTCCTAGATGGGTGAGTCGATGGTATTCTCCAACTAGATGCCCTCCAAGGGCCAGTGGGATGGAGATGCACCAATCTAGCAGTTTCCACCATCCTTCCTTGGTCTGGGTGGCCCCCTCAATTTCAGCCCATTTAATTTTTTAGTATATTTGATAGGCTTGGCAGAAGGGCTGTTGCATTGCCCGTTTCCCTGCGGCCCTGAAGATGGTAGTGGTCTTCTCACTAAAGGGGCCACGGGGGAGGTGACCACAGAATGTTCAGTCCCTGTGTCAACCATAAAAGCCATAGTCTGGCTCCCTATTTCATTTTGACCATGGGCTCATGGGGGCCAAGAAGAAATCAGCCAGGTCCCCCTCAATCTGAATCTATTCCTGCTAGCCCTATGGGGCCTTTTCCACAGGGTTCCTTTATGTATCAGCTGGGTTTCTGGGACTTACCCCAGTTGGGACATTTATTTTTCCAGTGTCCTTTCTTCTTTTGGTAGGCGTATTGATCCCTTGCTAAGGAGGTCCTGGGCTTCCCCCCTTTTGGTGGCGGGACCTTCTCTGTCCTTTTTGTTTAAAGCAGCGGCGAGGGGGCTGAGCTTTTCCCTCATCTTTTCCTCAGCTTCCCTTTCAGCAGTGTCTTCCTTATCCATGTAGACACTGTTAGCAGCCTCGATCAACTGTGCGATGTTCATTCCACCAAAACCATCAAGTTTTTGGTGCTTCCTTCTGATATCTAGGCAAGTTTGGGCCATGAAAGAGGTGTTTACCATCTGTTGGTTTTCTTGTGCCTCAGGATCAAATGGGATGTAAATTCCGTAAGCCTCGCATAGCCTCTCATAATAATCCCCAGGAGATTCTCCTTGCCGCTGAGTGATTGAGGCTATCTTCGTCACATTCACGGGCTTCTTGGCTCCTGCTCAGATCCCCCAGAGGAGAGTCTCTTGGTACCAGTGGATGTGGACTTGTCCTTCTTCTGTAGTGAAGTCCCATGGAGGACGTTTTTCAGGTGCAGCAGTTCTAGCCCAGGTGCCAGGATCGACAACCCCAGCTGGTGCATGTTCCTCAAGGTATTGATGAGTCCTCTCCTAACTCTCTGTCTCTCTTCAGTGTGAAACAAAGTATGGAGCAGCTGTTGGCAATCTTCCCAAGTTGGTCAGCGGGTCTGGAAGAAGGACTCCATTAGGTCTATCATTGCCTGCGGTTTTTCAGAATATCATGGTGTGTTACGTTTCCAGTTGAGGGGATCAGTAATGGAGAAAGGCTGATAACACATCATCGAGTGGCCAGGCTAAAGGGTTCCATTTTCATCACATCCCTCAGGCTTCCCTCATTCCAGCATCCTGGCCAATGCAACAGTCTCTTGTACCGGCATCTGGAGAGCACCTGCGCCTGGCCGAGGGCACAATCTGGCCACTGGTCCTGGGGAGAGAGGATCTGTCAAGTCCAGAGGTGGTGAGGAGGCCAAAGGTGGCGGAGTATCAGAAGCCGGGGGATCAGGTGCTGATGGTCTCGGGGGGAGCATATGGTGGGGGCAAAATTGGTTCTTCCTCTGGATCACCAGCGGGAATTTGCAGAGGTCAGGACCTCTGTACTCTAGCCTGTCCCTGGATTCATTGCAGGTAAGTCACACCCAAAGGGGGAGGGCTTGGGAAATCTTTAACCAGGAGTCAATAATAACCTGGGTCTCCAGACACAGAGGACCATTGGGACGTCTAAAGTTCCCTCCAAGGGCCATCCTACCCCAAGAGTGGGCCATTCCAACTCGCATAGGGTCCTTAATTTGCTGGGGGTCATCTTAATTCCATAGTCTCCCGAAAACCCCTTCTCGAAGGTCTCAATCATAGTTTCAAGAACTGTGGGTTTGCTCTGTCCCAACCCCATAATGTTCCAGTGAGGTGGTGTCACAAAGACAGAAAAAGGGGTAAGGGTGCCCCATCTAATGAGGAGACCAGTCAGATGCCCATCTGGCCGTGTCCTGAAGGAACTTAGGTTACGCTTGGCCGTAGTGGTCTCAGCTTTGTGACTTGTGATCGGAAACTATTCTGATACTGCAATAGACTGAATGCCATTCACCACGGCATCGCAGATGGGCCCACTCAGACTCCATAGGCTTTTGGGGACCTTCAGAGTGCCCACCCGTGGAGCCACAGAATTGAACTCAGCAGGCAAGCCAGACCAAGTCCCACATTCACACTCACATACACACCAGAGGTTATTACATTCCCTCCCACAGAATTTCTATGGATGAGACCACTGAGATCTCCGGGGAGCGATCAGCTCCCCCTTCTACCACTATGGGTGGGATGGGCAGAACAGATTCCCAGATGGGGGCCCCTAACAGAGAGACCTCTGAAGTCTCTGGGGAGCGATCAGGTCCCCCTTCCACTGCTAGGGGTAGACTGGTGGGGCCCCTGCAGGTTTCCTGTCAATGAGACCACTGAGGTCTCGGGGGGAGTGATCAGCTCCTCCTGCAACCACAGTGCGTGGGCAGGACAGGACAGATTTAGGGCCCAGGCCTTACCGGCTTCCAGCGTCGGTTCCAGGTTCTCACTTGCCAAGTCTCCTCGAGTCTGGCAGGAACGGTGGAGCAGGGCTGGCCCGAGGCAACCGAGCTGGAGACTGCCGAAATTCAGGCAGGGCCCTCCTCCTCTTTTGTGATTCCTCGTTCCTTGCTGTTTTCCCAAACCGATGGCAACAAGGGGCCGGCGTGGTTGGGTTTCCCGGTCAGGAAACCAAATGCTATGGAATCTGGTCTGGATCACCCAGCGGAAGAACCAAGCAGCGCTCAGAGATATTGGAAGGGAGGGGGTTTATTTTACACCGGTGGGCTCAGAGGAGATCATTCTCCAGAGGTCTGAGCCTAGAGCATTAGCAGAGGGAACAAATTAGAGCCTGTTACTTCCGCCTTCCTCATTAATCCGGGACAGGTGTTTCCTCTAAGTCCTGTTGGCCATCTTACAACAGATTTTCCCTCTCACCGTCGGCCATCTCACAACAGATTTTGCCTATCAGATGGACCAGCAAACATAATGAAATACAATTGAAATGACATTGGTTTCCCCTAGAAGTCAAACTATGAACCCCTTTAGAGCCCATGACTTAGGTGTGTTCCTCAAGAGCACGGTTGGCCCAGTTAGACAGGCCTTAGTGTAATGGCTCCGTTCTCCACTAGGTGGCGCTGCTTGGCTGACTGGGGTGGATTGCCGCAGCCCTTGTAGGCGTGTATGCGCGTGCGCAGGGGAGATGCCCGTGCCTTCGCCCAGCTACCCAGCTTCTAGTGTCAGAACTCTGTGCTATGGCTGACTAGCAATCGAGCACCCCTCCTTCGTCTCCAGCTTCTACACTGTCTGCGACCAAGCTGTCAGCCTGCCAGGCAATACTTCCCTCCAGAATTTTATCTCAGGTGCAGCTGTGTTTCCAAACCCCTCACGTCCGAGGGCCCCACGTATTTGACGCGCTCAGACCCTCTGGGGGAGGGTCTCACGGCGCGATGGTCCGAGCCGGCGCACCTGCAGGAATGTTCCCTGGACCACGCTGCTGCAGATGCCCAGAGACTGTGGCCGGGTACCAGCCCGCCCCAGAAGAAGTTCGCGCCGTCATGTAGCAGCGGCGTTTCAGGGAATTTGGTAAATCACAGCATCTGGGGGTGCCTCAGGGTGGGAGACAGTACCCCACAGAGATAAGCCTGCTGGCTTCCTTCATGTCCTCTAATTATGCAGGCACTGGTGGGGGGCCCAGAGCGGGTGGAGTCTTTCCAAGAACCACAAAGGCATTTCTCCTCTGCAGTTGTCTTTAGACCCTGGAGCTCCTGGGCAGGAAGGACCACATCCTGGGAGACAGCCCTTTTGAGTTCTGGACAAAATGCTTTTGGCCAGCGTTCTGGAGGCCTCTCTGGAACCGTGGGCCGTATTGTCTACAGGCAGACAGGAAAGAGAGGAGGGAGCGAAGCTCAGAGTGAGGACGACGTGGGTGAAGAAGTATGGCGAGCACAGGAAAGACAGGGCTGGGAGAGGGCGGCTGTGGTCGGAAGGGGGGGCGACAGTCTGCCCCCTCAGGCCACCCTCGACTGCTGGGAGAGTGGAGACCTACCCTGCAAGTCTGTAGGGATCTGGGCTCTGGGAGGCAGCCGGGAGCGGCAGCTGGGGGCACTTGGCTGAACCCCTCTCTGGCCACCCCCAGGTTTCCGGGCTTCTGTGTCCCCATTTGCAGCAGGACAAAGCTCGCTGTCCTTTCTTTCTCTGGGAGGGTAGCCATGTGCAGGCCTTTTGCCAAGACAGCAGGATGCTCTTACCATGCAAATTGGACAAAGCAGCACAACCACTCCTGCTCAAAGGCCTCACGATCTCAGACCCAAGTGTGACTCCAGCCTGGAAAGCTGGGGGGCTCTGTGACGCCCCAGAGATGTTGAGAAGAAAGCTAGGGTCAGGGGCGATGGCAGGTGCCGGTGGATTCAAAGATTCCCGCTCTGTGCTGGGGGTGGCTCCGTGCATGCTCACTTTTTCTGGTTAATAGATTTTGGATCAGATGATGTGTTTACATGGCTCAAAGATCTAAATGATAAAAACGTTTACTTCTAAAAATTTGCTCCTCCCCCTGGGCCTACCCTGCTCTTCTGTGCCCCCTGTAGGCATTCGATGAGCTCTCTGTACATCCAGTGCACGTTCATGCCTATGTGAAACGCAAACAAATAGATTATATAGTTTATTGCACACTTTTCTCCTTGTTCTTTGCCTCACTTTAAAAAAATGTAGTAGCATTTTCTAGAAGCCTTTCCCTACACACGCATGGAGAATTTCTTTCTTTCTGAGAGCTTTGCCGTACTCTAGCTTTCTTTTAACCAGAACCCTGTTGATAGGAGGTTGGTGTGCATGTGTGCCATTTTGCATCAATGCGGACATGTCTATAGGAGTCTTTCCATTTTTTGTCATCCAGACCTAAATCCCCACTGACTCCCAAGGCCCATGTGGCTGTGTACCAGCCCCAGCTCTCTGGGATGTTGCCAGGACTGTAAGTTCTGTGATCCCGATTTCCAAGTTTCCTATTCTCTCTGTCTCCACCTGCATAACACTCCAGTTTAGGGAAGATTTGACATGGCCTGACCCACTTCCATGGATGGCCCCTTTGATAGGACCCAGGGTGAGCCTCTGGTTCCTAAGGACCGAGCCATAGAAGGCTCAGAGTGATTCCTCCAGTCCTGTTGACCCCGAGAGCTGTGGGGGTTTTCTGAAAGTCTCAGGCAGTGAGCCCAAGGATGTGCTGACCCTTTGGCCTGGTGTGCTGTCCCCAGGGCCCCATGGACTGGGGTCTGGTGTGGGACCTGGGCTGTGAGCCAGGCCAGTGCTGAGAGAGGTGGGCTAAAGGGATTCAGGAGGTGGACCTGCCCACAGCACTACAGGCCTGGGCCTGTCTGGACACGAAGGAGGAGTAATGTAGGGTACCAGGGAGCCTGAGCAAGGACACCGAAGGGAGACAAAGTGACCTCTGGCTGCCAGGCCTCCATCTGAGGATGGAGCCAGAGAAAGGCTCCCAGGGCTAGTCAGGATGGGCACTTGGCCTTTCCCAATGGCTTCTGGAAGGTTCTTGGCTGGAGGCAGAGCATGAAAGAATCCCAGTGCTCACTCAGGGGTCTTTCCCATGGGACAAATGATGACATTAGAGGGACAGAGGGACTGTGCCAATGAGAAGTGCTGATGGACATCAGGAAGATGCATGATCTCAGGTTAGTGATGATCACTGAAGGGAGGATGGTGGAGAGAGCTCACCACTTCCTGCACTGTGCCTTGCCTTAAGGCTAAGACTGAGAATTTTGTCCCAGGCTTGTGTTGAAGCCGGGGCTCCAGGCCCATATGAGAGGTGAATACCCTAGGCTTGTAGGTAAGCTCCATGTCCCAAATAGGTACCTGCAACCTGAGCGTGAAGCCTGTTTTCTAGTTGCCTGTGAAATCCAGCTCCTAGACCCATGGTTAAAGCTATTCATTATGTCCACATTCAATAAATATTGACCAAGGCCTGTGGTAGACTGTGCCATTTTCCCAAGCAGTCCCTGAGAGAGCTATGCTTCCCAGCCCTGCTGACTAGTCTTAATCAGTGAGATGCAAGTAGTAGCAGAAGCTTTAATGCCATCATGTAGTTTCGTTATGGCTTTCTCCTCTGCCAGACTGGCATGGCCTGGTAGGGGCTGCTGCTTTAGCCTTGATGCTGGAGTCAAGGCTCTGCTGGTGACATAGAACGGAGACCTAGCTAAGCTGAGAGAGACATAAATACAATTGAGGAACAAACCTTCGTTGTCCTAAATTGCTAGGATTTGGGGTCATTTGTTATGTAGCATAACAGCTTCAGCTGACCAATACAAGTGCCTACTCTGTGCCAGACCATGCCCTGTGCATGGGGATACAGCCATGAACAGGACTGTGGGAACATGAGGGTCCGAGGAAAAACTCTGCCCTGACAGGAGAGATGGGGGAAAAGGAGGTTTATGGAAGAGATTAAGAGTTCTGTTTTCAGTCTGAAGTGTCTATAAGATATCCAAGTTGAATTGCCAACTGTGTGGTTGGATGTTGGAATCTGCAGTCCAGAAGGGAGCTTTGGGATTTAAATTTGGGTCTTGTTGGAACCCAGATCGTCAGTTAGGAGCCAGACACTGTCAAGAAAGCAGGTAGCTCACACAGTCTTGGGAAACAGAAGTGTTTTAGAGAGCCAGAGCCTCTGGGTGAGGCAGAGAGTGTAGGAAGACTCTTGCCCTAATGCATGGAATGGGGATTCAGGCTGCATGTTTTTTAAATTAACGAAAGAGAGGGGCGCCTGGGTGGCTCAGTTGTTTAAGTGTCCAACTTCGGCTCAGGTCATGATCTCACAGTTTGTGGGTTCGAGCCCTGCATCAGGCTCTGTGCTGACAGCTCAGAACCCAGAGCCTGTTTCAGATTCTGTGTCTCCCTCTCTCTCTGACCCTCCCCTGTTCACACTGTCTCTCACTCTCTCTCTCAGAAATAAATAAAACATAAAAAAAAATAAAATAAATTAACGAAAGAGAGATCCTCGATAATTAGAAGACTTGAGGACATCCAGGCTGGAGCATTTAAGGTCATATCCCACACACCTTGGAGCAGTATTTCTAAAACCAGATCTGCATATCACTGATGCTACCCAAGCTGGTGTTAGGGAAGATTACATTATATATTATATTACATTTGTTATTTTACAGTTGTGCTATTTTCGGGTATCTTCTGTTTATAGTATTTGATAGTGGTTTTACATCTCAGGGATGAAATACACATATTTTGTGAAAATATATTTAAACAAAGATATAATTTGACTTAAAGAACATTTTTAAGGGGCTCCTGGGTGGCTCAGTCGGTTAAGTCTCCAACTTCAGCTCAGGTCATGATCCCACGGTTAGTGAGTTCAAGCCCTGCCTCGGGCTCTGTGCTGACAGCTAAGGGCCTGGAACCTGCTTCAGATTCTATGTCTCCATCTCTCTCTGTCTCTCCCTCAGTCGTGCTCTGTCTCTCTCTCTCTCTCAAAAATAAAATAAAAACATAAAAAATTTTTTAAAAAATAAGGAACGTTTTAAATTATTGTACATATAGTATACCGATATGCCACAAACACTAAGTTGGGTTATCTTTACCATAAAGACAAATCATGTGAAAGATGAGAAAGGGAGCTCAGCAAACCCGGCAGACGTCCCCACTAGGCAGTGGTGCCACTGGGTCTCAGGCCAAGTCTGGCATGATAGGCCGCCCCTCTGGGGCCAGGAGGGGAGGGACTGGGCCCAGATCCCGGGGCTCCCCGCAGTGGCTGGTACCGTTCAGCCCTTCAGTCTCTGTTGACCCGCATCCGCTGAGGGGGACATGCTCCTGGCCTGTGCCCTCCTCCTGGGCGGAATGGCCCTCAGGATTCCCCAGCAGCTCATTTTCCAATGTGGCCAACAAGCACTTTGGCCTCTCTTGGAAGTGTCTCTGGCCTGACTGACTCTAAGTATCAGCAAAGAGCCAAATCGTGTGTTTGCGACCTCCAGTTGGGAGGCGGGCGGGGTGGTGGCTTAAAAGTCTGACTTCCAAGTAGGAAACCACGCTCTGGGAATCTTGACAGTTTGGAAAGTTTACAGTCAGAATGGAGAAATGTGTGCAAATGAAACCACGGCCAAATTGGTGTTTTTTTGTTTTGTTTTGTTTTGTTTTTTTGTCAAAATGCCGAATGATAAAATTATTTCAAAAATAAGACCTGGCCAAGGTTTTTTGAAAGCCAGATGCCCGAGGGCCTTCCAAGGCCTCTCTGCAGCTCAGACCCTGCACCAGGGTGGGGTGGAGGGGCTCCATCGGGGATGCAGAAGGCCTGAACCGGCAGAGAAAATCTAGTTGGTGCACAAACACCTGCCTTCTCTTGGTGGCCCGGAGACCTGGTGAGCTGGTGGCTCTTGAGCATGTGAGGCAGGATCCATAGAACCCTGATTCCGACTTATATTACAGTTTTCTGTCTTTCACTCACTGTGATATTGATTAATCAGTTTCTTCTCTGAGCCTCATTTTTCTCATCTGCAAAATGGGGGCAACAAGCCCTGCTCCATAGGGTTGTCTGTAAAGCAGTGGGGTGTTCTAGTGTCCCTGGCCCACAAGGCATGTACCACTCCCCAAGCTTCTAGGAGTCTTACTTTTCTGTTGCCATTAACAGGTTTTTTGCAAGCTACTGAAGCAGTGTTTGGCTACTTGGAAAAAGAGTCAGGGATTTGAGTAGCTCACAGAATTAAAAAGTGAAAAATCAGGGGCACCTGGGTGGCTTAGTCGGTTAAGCGTCCGACTTTCGCTTAGGCCATGATCTCGCGGTTCGTGGGTTCGAGCCCCACGTCGGGCTCTGTGCTGACTGCCAGCTCGGAGCCTGGAGCCTGTTTCAGTCTGTGACTCTGTCTCTCTCTGACCCTCCCCTGCTCACGCTGTCTCTCTCTCTCTCCTAGAAATGAATAAAACATAAAAAAAAAAAAAAGAGAGAGAGAAAAAGTGAAAAATCAATTCCTTGGGACCCAAGCAAGAGAAGTTCCCCCCCTTCCTCAAAAAACAAACTTGACAATACTTTTCTCAGGGAGTAGCCATAGCGACATCTTTGCATTACTCTGCTCAGGATTCAGATTCCTGGCTGAGTCTAAGTCTTGTTGGCTTGTGCCGTGGGCCTTTGGCCAAGAAATGTTTTGACTGATTTCTCACCACAGTGGCATGCAATATGCACCTGTGTTTTCCCAAAACAAAATCGCGGTTATTGGAAGTGAGACTAGACATGGGGAATGCAGGAGAAAAGGGGTGGGGTGGAGAGGGAGCGCAACCACAAGATCCTTCCACGAAATGTCAGACCTCTCAGCCTCATCTTCTCTTCTGACTGAGCCACTCCCTCTACCCCGTGTCTTCTGGTCCCAGGCACTCTCTAGGGAGTTAAGGTTAATTCAACCACCTGATAATGTTCAGTGTCAAAGACACATTAACTTCCCATCTTTACATTCCCCAAATCCACTCTCTCCCTGGCTCTTCACAGCACACTTTCGAGCTGACAAGGCAGGGAATCCTCCATTTTCAGAGGGCTGTGCAGAGAATCAGAAGGGACAAGTGAGAGGGAGTGTCTGATCCCAGGTCAAAAACCTATATCACTTAGTAGTAATAGTTTTAGGTGTTCTCTTAGGTGTTCTGTGGATCAACATCACTATACCTGAAGATAGTGACAGTTCATTTCTACTAATAAATATATATTTTATTTTGTTTTTATTTCCTTACACTATGCCAAACTTTACAATAAAAATGACCGCTGAAACGCCTATTTCCTCAATTTAATGAGCATGCTGATCATCTCCATTAAGCATGATGTTGGTTGATATGTAAAGTGCTTAAAATAGTATTGGCATACAGTAAGTGCCTCATAAGTGTTGAAGAGTGATTATCATCATTCTTTAACATGATCACTACAAACTCTGTGCCGCTCTGCCTCACATTCATAGGCACTATATCCCTCACCCTTCCTTGCCTTGGACTCGGGTGTAGCTAGAGAGTGCCTTGGGTTGTGAGGCCAGATGCTCACGTATATAGTATGGATTCGATGAATAAGCATGTCTGAATGAATCAGTTGAAGGAGCTCTATCTAGTAACTCTTATCAGGGACATGCTGGGCTCAAGCAGGAACAACATGGTGGTCCTTAAAGTCTGAGGTACAGATGGCCATCATCAAATCCTTCCCCCCTGCATGCATCCAATGCATCTTACACCAAAAGGTAGACTCTTGCCTTATCCCTGGAATCTGACCTGGCCTTAATGACTGGCTTGACCAATAGATTGTGGTAGGAGTAACTTTCTGGAACTTCTACGGCTGGGCCAGTGATAGGCCTTGCAGCTTCCACCAGGGTCTCTTAATGCACCAACTCTTGGAATTCTCATTCTTGGAATGTTCCCTCATGAAACTGAACTGTTATTCTGTGAGAAGCCCAAGTCACATGGAGATGCCACATGTGAGTGCTCCAGCCAAGAGCCCCAGCTGAGGTTCCAGGTGACAGCGTTCACTTCCAGCTGAGTGACAGAGCCATCTTAGGTGCCCTGCCCAGCTGAACTTTCAGACAACTTGTAGCCTGAGCCAACAGCTGACTCTGATCACATAAGAAGCCCCAAGAACAAACTACTGAACCCAGATGATCCACAGGGCACACACTGCTTCCCCTCTCAGGATCCAGCAATGAACCCCCAATTCATTGACCAAAACCTGCTGTCCACAGGGTGGAGAAGTATAGTCCTTCCTCACAAAGGGTAGCAAGTGTTCAGGAGCAATGGTAAGAAAATAAAGGAAAGTGGCTGGATACAAGATAAACACGATTACAAGTTGCATTTGTATATACTAGCAAATAACCCTTTATAAAGTAAAGTGAGTAAGGAACCCATTCACAGCCATAGTAACAGAAACAAAATATCTAGAAACAACAGTAATGCCTTGGCTACATCTAGGTTTTGGTACAATTCCCCAGGGATACTGCAAGAGGTTTTGTAATGAGCTCATTAGCAGAGATTGCATATTGGAAAATTTCCAGTGAATTTGCAAATAGGCATACTGCTTCTGCCAAATGACTAAAAATGTTCTTCTGAACTGTTAAAATTTTACTGTGTGTTTGCTGAGGTTGGGATAGAATGATAAAGTAGGGTAGCTGTTCCTATTGGACTATAATTGAGAAATTCTTTCAAGTATGTGCCAACTATAGAAAAACATGAAGTCAGCTGCAAGTGTGGGACTCATTAGGCCTATGTGCCAGCTCCCTTGAGCACAGCTGACCCTGCTGAGCCCTCTCTCTTTTTGGGTGCCCAGCCCAGATCTGAGTGGATGACCCCCCAGAAAGAGGCAGGCAGCCTTCAGGGCAGAGTTCCTGACAGGGCTTGACAAGTGCCTCTGACCATCCCTTCCTCCAGAAAGGGATGAAACTGCTAGATATTCTTAGATATTCTTTGATAAACCATTACATTTGTAAGTAGCATGGAGTAAACACCCCAAGATTCTTAGCCTTTGGGGGTGAGACTGTAACTAAAGCTGCAAATCTCTCTAGAAGAAGATCCCGCTGTGCTTAGTACACACAAAATCCTGCATAGAGCTCTAGTGGTTGCTGACTCTATGCATCGTGTCCCACAGCCGCATGGTGAGAAGAGCCTGTAAATTCTAGTCGTTCGTATGACAAGAGGAAGGAAGTGATATAGGGAGACAAAGGTGAAAGAGGAATTTTTGGCATGGAAGAAGCCTAAACATTCCTTCATGGTGTTGGACAATAATCAATGGAGGGTGTTGAAGTGGGAAAAAAAAGTCAACTATGAAGGAAGGAGGCCCCTGAGGCTTCTGAGAGGATGGGATCCAGAGCCCTGGGAGCCGGGAAGCCCCTGGGACATGAAGGACATCTCTCCTGTGGAACAAAAAGGAAGGAGAAGGGGAGGGAGCAGTGAGGCTTCCTTGGTCTAGCCGTAGACCTTGTGTATATAGTGGCTCTCACAGGCACAGGTTCTTAGGGATGAGTGTCAGAGTTTAGGACGTCATTTCTTCACATGCCATTTACTGAGCAGGTACTCTGTGCTAGGTATTATTTCCAGACATGGCCCCTGCTGTCAAGGAGTTTGAATGGGACAGATAAGTGAGTAAAATTACATTGACAAACAATTTCAATTTCAGGCACTGCTCAGGGCTGGAAGGAACTGTTCCAGGAATGGGAAGGAAGAGCATGGGGAAAGCACTTCTAGTCAGTGCCTGCATGAAGCAAGGAGCTAGCCCAGGAGAAGAGAGAAGAGCATCACACGGGGGAGACAGCGAGCACAGAGGCCCTGAAAGGGGTTGGGCTCTATGTCTCACTCCAGAGACTATGAGTTCTCCTTGCTGGGTAACTCCTCCCTGCCTGCCATGGGCCTCATACAGAGTTGGTCTAACAGCCACTAATGAATAAATGAACGAGGAAAGCATGACGTGTGCTCCATGGCCCTCTGTGATCTGGGCCCTGGATGCACCATGATTCTCATTTACCCCACGTGCACCCTTGTTCACTCGGAAGCTAGCGAGACACGCTTCTTCCCCAGAACCTGTGTTCAGTGGGCCCTTCCCACAGATGTGCCCTTCTCTCGGGTGTATCTTTCTCCTGGGGCATGCGCTGTCCCAGAAGCACATGGCTCCCTCACCTTAGGCTCCCTGCCTTAGGTCTCTGTTCAGCCATCACTCTATCATGAAGCTTCCCTCCTCCCCACCCTGTTTAAAAAGCAATCTCTCCAACTCGTCTTCCTCCACAAAATTTTCCCCCATCTCATATACCCTGTAATCCCCATGTGGTTTTTTGTTTGTTTGCTTGTTTGTTTGTTTATTGTCCACTCCCAATCATCAGTGTAAGTGCAAGGAAAGTGTGGTATATTTTTAAGAACTGTTCTTTGCTGTATCCCCAGTCTGACTGTCTGACACATAGCAGGTGCTCAGTGCATACTTATCAAGAGAAAGAATGGATTTTGACACATCTGTCTCCCTTCCCTGACTTTGAACTTCAGGAATGAAAGAAACTTGCCTTTTTATCAGAGCCTACACACAGTGTGCACTTGTTTAAATGTTGCTTGAAGTCAGTGGTCCATCTGCTGCCATGTGGAGCACCAATAATTTCATGAAGCTTCAGAAAAACCCTTACAGGGAACTCCCTGCACCAATTGCAAAGCCTCATACCCCATGAGTTAGCATTTCATTAGAAGATGACCTTACTGGGGCTTACTCACTCTGATCAACAAAAAATTTCACAAGCACACAGTGTCACTTCCATGGGGAACTTTAGAATGCAGGAAATCAGGAGCAGCCCTTCCTTGTCCAAACCCCCAGCAACAGGGAACCAAATGCTCTAATCAAACTCACCAGTAACCCTAGAAGATGGCTGTCTGTGATCCTAACCAGACCTGGCCTGACAAGGAAGCTTGCAAGAGGACTCGGGAGACCAGGAACATGGTGCCCGTGTGCCTGTTTGCTGTGGGGCTTTGTATGCGCAATACCAGTTGCTCCACCGAAGGCCATTGGGGCCCCCATCTGGAACTGAAACCAGAGCCTGCAATCCCTTGTCTTCCTCCTTCCCTTCTTGACCCATGTTCCTGTTTCCTGAGCCAGCAGCGCCTGCCACAGGTGGCTCTCCTGGTCCTGCCTGGCCTGGCCCTTGTGTGGCATTCACAGGCCACATTCAGTGTATGGCAGCTTTCAGGGCCTGGAGGGGTGGGCCCGGAGGGGTGGGCCCGGCCTGAGTGCAGGTGGGGACTGTAGCCAAACCACCCAGGGGGTAGTTCTGAGGGCACACATTCCTGTGCCCCTAGGGCCCCAGGGAGATACCCAAGGGTCTATTAATTAGTTCACTCTAAAACTTATTGAGTGCTTCCTACTGCAGGCTCTGTGTTGGATGCTGGAGATGCAACAGTGAGCTGGTGAACATCCATTTCTAGACTTTGTAGTGGGGAGGGAGACTCTTTAACCAATCTGCCCACAAGTACATGCTATCAGACAACCGAACACCCGCTGTTGCCTGCATCTCCTCTCAGTCCATTGCCATGCCTCTCCGGGGTAGCCTCTTGGAAACAATGGCTCAGACACCCTACTGTTGTGTTCTGTGACTCCATCGCTCCTCTCCTGGGGAACAGGGAGTTAGAGAGTTGTGTATGCTCTCAAATTCCTCAGTCTCCAAGTGATTTTTCTGTTCCCAGCCATTGGCCAAAAGAGTGGGGCTGACATGGGGAGGTGGGAGTTGAAAATGGGGATGGGGGGCACATGGATATTTGGAGAGTAGCAAATGTCTCAGGCACCACCTCCTCCTACAGAATAAATATTCCATAGCATGGGGACTGGTGAGGAAGAAGGGTGGAATTATACTCACCAGAGAAATTCTCAAAGGTGACAACGGGCTGCTCCCAAACAGTGCCTGAGTCACCATGCCCGGGGTGCCGTGAGGAAGAGCCCAAGCAGATAGACTGTTAGCCTCTGAGCCATCCACAGGTATGGCCAGTATGATGTCCACAGACCTTCTAACCAAGTAACTCCTTTCTGTGGAGTCAGGCCCCCCACCTGACCCCATACAACGGGCTGATTCCTTTCAGCATCCCAAGATCCCATAAATAGTGGTATGTGTGGTGGTGAGGGGGGAGCCCTCAGTACCCGAGTCAGGTGAGCCTGTGCTGGACCAACCTGAGGTGAATTACTCTGCCCGGTGCAGACCGTGGTGGCGATCAGCTGCTGAGCAGGAACTGGGTGCATTGAGACCAGCACTGTGAAGGGAGGGGACATGGTGTCCTGAAAGGGAGATGTCAGAAGGCTACTGTGACCTGAAGGACGAGTAAGAGCTTCACAGAAAACGAGGGCAGGGGTGGGGGGAGAGCGCACTCAAGGGACCGAGAGGAACATAAATTGAGGTTGTCCAGGCAACCAGAGCAAGTGGGCTGCTGTCGTGTCCTGGACACAGGCTCATGCATGAGTCCTTGAATGGAGAATGTGGCACCGGGGCGGGGGGGGGGGGGGGGGGGGGGGGGCGTGGTACTGAGAGACAAGCAGGCGACAGAAAGGAGGGAGGGCAGCAGAGCCAGCTGGCTTCGGGTTGCTTGATCCCATGGAGCGTTCAGCACTGCATCTCAGACTCGCCTACAGAGGAGGGGAAATCAAGGGCTGCTTCATGGGACATGGAGAGCCCTCACTTCTGGATTGCCCACCCAACCTTTATCCAATTGTCTGGGAGCCCCTGGGCAGGAAGTGGGAGGTGTTGACAGCTTTCTCCAGCCGCTCCAGCCTTCTCTCAAGTGGAGGCCACGTCCAAATGAGCGAACGTTGCGATACTGGCTTAACAAAGCACCTTCTATTTCCTACCCTGACAAATATGTTTCCAGAATGACCTGGAAGGCCAGGTTTGAATGCAAGTTCTTAGGCACTCACAGCACCCCATGCCTTCAGGGGCCCTTGGGAGAAGCTTGGAGTTGATCTGCATGGAGCTGGGCCAGTTCTGTGTGGACCTTTATTTTTACTGTCCTTCGTTTTAGCTTTTAAAGGAAGTTACAGAGGGGTGCCCGGGTGGCTCAGTTCGTCAAGTGTCCGACTCTTGATTTCACCTCAGGTCATGAGCTCATGGTTTGTGGGATGGAGTCCGGCACTGGGCTCTGTGCTGACTGCTGAGGGTGATGCCTGCTTGAGTTTTTCTCTCTCTTCTTCTCTCTGTCCCGCCCCTGCCCATGTGTGCATGCATGTGCACGTGCTCTATCTCAAAATAAGTGAATAAACAAGCAAACAAATAAATAAATGAAAGAAGTTACAGAGAACTTTGGTTGAAAGGCATCCTTCAAATTCTCTGTCCCATTGGAGACGCCCTTTCACCGTTCTGGACACAGAACAGCCAGGCACCCACCTGGGTAAAGCATTCTTTGTCACTGTTAGTACTTGAACATAGTTTGGCTGCTTATATTTGACAATTATGTAAGTTTATTTCAATGCATTAGTTATTTTAATTGCTCTCTCTTTATCCCAGCTTTAATTAATGAACAATACCTTAATTCTCCAATATTTTTCGAATCCTCCTTGATTACACATTGCGTTGGAATGTTCTCACCACCGCTTTCCACCCCTATTGTTCTGTGTGGGGTTAAATAAACCTGCTGGAATCCTAGCTCACCCTCACAGTGCCTTGAGCTCTCCAGTGGGCAGTGTGGGGCTCACAGGGTCTGATAGAGGCATGCCCCTGCTAGGCCAGATGGCATTGCTGTGACCTGGGCCCAGTGGGGCTGGGAGAGGCAGGGCGGGGGAATGTCTCCTGTGACTGGAGAAACACCATTCTTTCATCTTATGTGTCCCCTTTGTTCCGCAAAAACAAAAAGTCATCTTCATGCGTGTGTTCTACTACAAAGGAAATTTAGAGTAGGGAAGTTTGCACTCCGTTATCTTGTGGCTGGCCTGGGGCAAAACTGGGGACTACTTTGGACTTGGCGGAAAGGGGCAAAAGAGGGTCCTGAGGACACCTTCTGCTTAAAGGGGCTACTTCTAGGAGGGTTTCCATTCCTGGGGGAGGGCGGTAAGGAAGCACCAGCCTCTGGAGACTTTCCAGTTCCCGGGTGAAGAACAGATTCAGAGCGCCTGCCCGCCCGTCTCAGCATTCTTGCTGAGGACCTAGCGGCAGCAAGGCTCTGAATAATGCCCTTGGTTGCTGCAGCAACAGAGATTTCCCAGAAGCATAAGCGCAAGGGTGAGGTTGGGTTTGCTTTGTTGTCCAAAGCAGGTGGCAGACCCACCCTCTCCTTCGGCACCCAGGTCACACCCCGCTGGCGGCTTGCCTCAGCTCCTGCCTGGAGTCTTCCCTGCATCTTCACCTGTATGTGGCCATAGATAATCTGAGAACACGGTAACCAGGGCTTTTAAGCCAAGGGGTTTCTCTACTCCAGTCGGGAAAAGGCCGGGCATATAGCCCTGAGCTCAAGGCCATGGTCAGGCGTTCTGCTCTAGCACCAGAGGCAGGTGCCCGGTCCCCCCGGTGGACAGAGAACAATGGCGTCTGCAGGTGCGAGCTGGGACCAGGGGGCCCTCTCCAAGGACAGTTGTCACATCCCACCTGTGTCCCACGGCACTTGCACGGCACGGGTAGAGGGAAATCCCATATTGTACTTTTCTTGTCCCTGTAGAAGAGAAAAGTAAGGAAGAAAGCAAGTAAGAATGAATGTTAAGTGAGTCAGCTTAGAGTTTCTGACACAATCATTGACGTCTGTTTTTATAGAAACAACATATGGACAGAATTAAACATTCAAATTGCACTAAAAGCATGTGACTGACAAAAATGACCAGCCCTTCACACAGCACCTGCCCACCTGCTGGCTCTGCTTCACGTAGGTGATCACATCCGCTTCTTCAGGTGCGGGCTTTGCTCACCCCCACGGCCCCAGAGCCTAGAACAGTGTCTGCTGCATGGTAGACATTCCACAGACTATGAGTTGAATACTGAGTCAACCAAGATTTCTAAATAAGAGGCTTATACTATTATTGCTCCTTCAGACATTTTTGACATGAGCTAATGAGAGTCTGTTATGACAGATAAGGATTAAGTGCTTATCAGTGACCCCTCTTTCTCTCTATTTTCCCTCTCTCTCAACCTCCCCCTGATCTCTCCACATGGGTATAGAAAAATTTTGGTGAAACGAATAGTGTGTTATAAATGTAAGAATTCGCTATGGCTATGTCATGTTATGTACCACAGAGCCAATAGCAGTATACTGTGGGTTTTTTTTTTTTTTTCTGGTCCAACTTTTGTTATTCTTAGAGTTGGCTTTAAAAATTTCCTTCCTTGTCACTGTACAGTAGTCCACAATTATCCGTGGCATCACTTTCAACTGTTTGAGTCACGTCCCGCCCCGTCAGTCGTGGTTCAGGAAGGTCAGTAGTGATCTAATGCCTCATCATGATGCCTATGCCATTCACCTCCATCCATCTCATCACAGGGCTATTTCATCATCTCACGTCATCACTAGAACAGAAAGAGTGAGTACGGCATAAAATAGTAAGGTACTTGAGAGGGAGAACATATTCACATGACTTTTATTATACTACATTGTTACAATTGTTTCATTGCATTATTCGTCATTGTTGTCAATCTCTCGCTGTGCCTAATTTATGAATTAAAGTTGATCATAGGCATGTATGTATAGGAAAGACAAAGCATAAAGAGGGTTCAGTAATGCCCGTGGTTTCAGGCATCCACTGGGGGCCTTGGAGCATACCTCCCCCTTGGACAGGAGTACTGTTCCGATCCCCATTTTTCGTTTTTAAAAAATGCCCCATTAGACCTGTCAAATGCATAAAGAAGCTCTTTCCAAGGTGCTTCATCCTAGCAGAGGGCATGTCAGTTTCTATCCTGACGGCTCTGGCTCCCACTCTAGGTGGGCTCCTTGCTGTCCGGGCTGAGACCACCTTCAGCCTATTTCTTGCACTGGCCCCACTGTTTCCCTGATGCAAATCTTGCTGTTTCCTGGTTTATTCTGTTATTTTCCTAGCCTCTGTACATCGGTGGCTTCTAAGAAAGAATGTGTGTGTGTGTGTGTGTGTGTGTGTGTGTGTGTGTGTGCAAATTCAGGACTTGTCTTCAAAAATGCTCCTTCCATTCTCCATGTGTTTCACTTTGAGGTGGGAATAAAACATGTGATTGAAAGAAATCTCCCCTCCTCATTTTGAACACAATCTTGCTAATCTCGCGTTGGAAAGATTACCATATTTGCTCCCCCATTTCTTCGTGTCCGACCTGTTCGGGGCCAGTTTTCAGTGTGTTTTCTTTTTCCTGGGTTCTGAGGTTGTACAGACATGTGCTTTCCATCTGGGATGTCCTGGCCCTTCTACTCCTGCATGAGAGCAGCGGACCTTACCTTCTGAGGGTGAGAGGAGGCGCCATGATCTGAGACGTTCTCACGTGATTTATTCTTCATAAGATTCTTGGTTCAGAACATAAGAGCCTTTCCTATTTATTTCTTGGCTGATGTTAATTTATTATTTGTAGCTTCTTTTTGGTCCTCTACAATGTCTCTAACTCCTCAAGGTGTGTGTGTGTGTGTGTGTGTGTGTGTGTGCGCGTGTGTGCTCACCTGTCTGCAAGTAAAAGACACAAAGCAGGCAAATGCTTAGCTTTTACATACAAAGGGCTTCTACGAATTAACAAAAAGAAGACAAAGAGAAGAAAGCAAAATGCAGGCAAATTACAGAAAAGGCATTCCGATCACCAATAAACCGTAAAAGATGATCATTTCCTGTGGTGGCCAGAGAGCTGTGATCTTAAAACCACAGTAAGATTCCAGTTTCACAAGTCTGGGCAGCAAAAAATGAAAAAAAATCAGATTACATCCAGTTGGCAAGTCATTGTTTTCTTACACTGGGCTGTCAGGGTGGATAAAATATTGTATTTTACAGAAGCAAATTTGGTAATATCTAAGAAGGGGTGCCTGGGTGGCTCAGTCGGTTAAGCAATTCTGTATTTGGAAAACTAGCCTGCAGAAGAAGCTCCAGCATAGAAGGGTATTTACTACAATGCTGTTGGCTGTTAGGAGGTAGGATACTGAACCGGGGTGACATGCGTCAGAATGACTGAATACTCCAGGGCACACCCATGTGCATTCCTTAGCAAATAAGCCCATGTCCCTCAGCTGTGAGCGTGTGTGTAAATGACGGTGCACAAACTCAGTGAAGTCGTATGCGGATATGCGGAAGAATACTAAAAGAAAACATTACAAGTATTTCCAGTCATCAGATCGTCAGAGGTAGTGCGAGGACATTTATTCCTTCAATTGTTGTGTGGTATTGTGGGATCAAGAAAATGGTCATGACAACGGATGTCCTTGGGAATGGGATTTTCAGCATAGGAGGAAAGTGATACAGTGTTGCAAGCCCGAATTTTAATGGAAAGTTTCAGTATGAACTTTCGACAAATTCTATCTAGTTGAAAGTATTTCCCAAGACTGCGCATACTGAGCACATATTAATTTTGTAATTTGGTGAGGGGGGAGGTGCAGGTCTTTTGAGAAATAGTTAATTCCTGGTCTGGGGTAGGGAGCGTACAAATGAACCTGCCACATCCTCTCATATCAGAAATCGAGGAACTTTCAAACACTCGGGGAGGGCATAGTTTCCAGTGGCTGAGATAGGACATTTGAACAATAGGAAATAATGAAAAGTAGCCAACCGCCAGAATAGGGGTACAGAAAATACTCCAATTCCATGAAGTCATAACAGTACTTAAGAAAAATTATTGGTCACCATTAGAGATGCTAGTGAACCTCATATAGTGAAATAACGGGTCCTGTGTATCAACATCGATGACAACCAACATAAAAAGAGACACAATCAGATATCACATGTCTCTTCATGAAAGTAGCAATACTACTTAAGAAGTGTTCTCACCAACAAACACATGAACAAATCAAACCTGAGTCTGATAGGGACGCTTGGGTGGCTTAGTCGGTTAAGCATCCAACTTTGGCTCAGGTCATGATCTTGGGTTCGTGAGTTCAAGCCCTGTGTTGGGTTCTGTGCTCAAAGCCTGGAAACTGCTTCAGATTCTGTGTTTTCCTCTCTCTCTGTCCCTTCTCTGCTCTCACTCTGTCTCTCTGAAAAATAAATAAACATTAAAAAATTTTAAGAACAAAACAAAACACAAAACCTGAGTCTGATAATGCCTCTAGCTCCAGCTACAGTTTTATAGCAAAGGAATGCAACCCCCAAGGCCAGCAGAAAACTCTACAGGACAATCCACTCTGTTTCTTCAACAAGTAAATTGCAAAGAAGTGACAAAGTGGGGTAGGAAGGAGACCGAGAGAGGAAGGGAGGAAGAAGGGGGAACAGGGAAGGAGAGGTTGAAAGGAAGAAGGGGGAAGGGAAGAGAGAGGAAGAGGTTGAAAGGGACTTAAGAGACCTACAACAATTTGCGGCGTGCGGACCTGACTCGGACCTACTACATGTACTACATGCGACATCTGAGGGAACTAACGCTCTACTGGATGCTTGATTACATCAAACAATTATCAAATTTTAGGAGTGATATGATGTGGATATTTCTTAAAAAGAATTTTATCTTTCAAAGGTACACACCAAAATATTATAAATGGCATGACATGATAATCTGGGTTTTGCTTCAAAATAAGCTCATGTTGGAGAGGAGAAAATGAGCACAAATGTACAAGATTGGCCATGAACTAACAATTTTGAAGTGGGATGATGGGAACATGAGATTTTATTACACTCTTTTCTCTATGTATATGTTTAAACTCTTTCATAATAAAAATTCAACCAAAAGGAGGCAAATATATGTAACATATATCAATATGTAACATTTCTAAAGCCAATCCTTAAGTTTAAGTATTGAATCTCCTCAACACTAAGCCTTTTAAAGGGTACTTGAGGGGCACCTGGGTGGCTCAGTCGGTTGAGCGTCCGACTTCAGCTTGGGTCATGATCTCAGGGTTCGTGGGTTCGAGTCCTGCATCGGGCTCTGTGCTGACAGCTCAGAGCCTGGAGCCTGTTTCAGATTCTATGTCTCCCTCTCTCTCTGACCCTCCTCTGCTCATGCTGTCTCTCTCTCAGAAATAAATAAAAAAGCATTAAAATAATAAAGGGTACTTGAAAAAGTAATACAGTAAGTAGTAGCAATTCTACAGCGTTTTTCTACAAATTATGAATATATACATGCGGAAGGGTTTTTAAAAACCCATCAATGTGATGCAATGTATTGTTGAAGCTTAAGATAAATTTTCTAGTGACATCGCAGATTTTAAAGCTGTTGTATTTCACCCTGATTTAAAGATGATGAGCTCTGGAAGAGCATGTTAAAGACTAGACGATGGCCCTGTAATGATAATAAAGACACTCACTCACCCAGTATCCATAAAATTGTTTTATGGGGCAAAATTCAGTTAGATTCCCTACCTGCTGACTTCTAGGGACATCTGTAATGCAATTTTTTTTTTTTTTTTAATGAGAAGAAGCATTGCAGAAGAACCCTCTTAGGCTATTGGTAGGAATGCAAACTGGTGCAGCCATTCTGGGAAACAGTATGGAGGTCCCTCCAAGAGTTAAAAATAGAAAACTACGCTATGATCCAGCAATTGCCCTACTAGGTATTTGCCTAAAAGATATAAAAATACAGATCTGAAGGGTTACATGTGTCTCGATGTTCACAGCAGCATTATCAACAATAACCAAGCTATGGAGAGAGCCCAAGTATCCACCAACTGATGAATGGATAAAGAAGATGTGTTACATATGCAATGGAATATTAGTCATTAAAAAGGATGAAATATTGCCATTTGCAATGATATGGAGGGAGGTAGAGTATATTATGTTAAGTGAAATAAGTCAGTAAGAGAGAGTAAAATACTATATGATTTCACTCATATGTGGCATTTAAGATACAAAACAGATGAACATAGTGTGAGGGAAGAAAAAATAAAGATAAAAACAGAGAGGGAGGCAAACCATAAGGGTCTCTTAAATACAGAGAACAAACTGTATTGTTTGATGGAGGGAAGTAGGTGGGGGATGGGCTAAATAAGTGATGGGTATTAAGGAGAGCACTCACTGGCATGAACACTAGGTGTTACATGTAAGTGATGAATCACTAAAGTCTACTCCTGAAAACAAGACTACACTATATGCTAACTAACTAGAATTTAAATAAATATTTAAAATAAAAAAATAAAGAGGCATTGCAGAGTGATAAACATAGTCACATGACTTCAATATTGTTAAATAAATGACAGTAACATTAGGTATGTCAGGGAAGTCCATAGGGGGTGGGTGTGTGCATAGGGGGAGAGGGGAATTATTTTTAACCACCTTTTTTTGTCTTTCTTTTTTTTTTTAATATTTATTTATTTTTGAGAGAGAGGGGGAGACAGAGCAAGAGCAGGGAAGGGGCAGAGAGAGAGGGAGACACAGAATCCAAAGCAGGTTCCAGGCTCTGAGCTGTCAGCACAGCGCCCCACATGGGACTTGAACTCACAGACCGTGAGATCATGACCTGAGCCAAAGTCAGACACTTTAACAACTGAGCCACCCAGGTGCCCCCCCTTTTTCTCTTTAACCATCTTTGAATTGTTTTGCATTTTATACTGATCACGTATTAATTTTGTACTTTTTTTTTAGCCTTTTAATATTTCTGTGCACAGACCTATGTGTTCATTTTAATGAGTTTTGGTAACTGCATGGCTTGTGCAGCCACCATTTTCATCATCCCAGGGAGTTTTCTGGTGTCCCTTTCCGGTCAAGTCCTCCACCCCCACTCGGTCAACCTCTGTTTTTTTCCACCAGAGACTGGTTTTGTCCACCTCAAGCATCCTATGGATGAAATCATACAGCATGTACTCCTTTGAGTCTAGCTCCTCCTGCTTAACAACATGTTGCCTCATGTATTCCTTCCCTTTTAAAAAAAATTTTTTTAAGTTTATTTATTCATTTCAAGAGAGACAGAGAGAGCAAGTTGGGGGACAGGCAGAGAGAGAGACAGAGACAGAGAGTCAGAGAGAGAGAATCCCAAGCAGGCTCTGCGCTGTCAGCGCAGAGTCTGATGCGTGGCTTGAACTCACAAAATGCGAGACCATGACCTGAGCCAAAACCAAGACCCAGGTGCCCCTCCTTCCTGTTCATCGATAAGGCACACACTACTGTATAAGCATTTCATAAGTTGCTTAGTCTTTCTCCTGTTGCTGGGCATTTGGGTTGTGTCTCTTTCTAGGCTACCGTGAATAAGACTGCTGTGAACACTGTACAAGTCTTTGAGTGGGTGTATGTTTCTCTCCTCTTGGGTAAAATATCTAGGAGTGAAATGGCTGGGTGATAGGGCATGTGATTAATTTTTAATAAAATAATTTAAGTAATAAAGTTAGAAAGCTATAGCGATTAAAGAGCTTGGCTGCTGGCCCAGGAATAGGCAAACACCAATTACAGAGAATACAAAAATGGGGCTCTTTGACTTGTCAAACTGAAATGGGCCCTCATTGCCATAACCTATCATGATACATCCTTAAAACTATGGACTCCTGGGACCCCTCCACTTCCAGAACTGCTGATTCAGGCGTTCCTCTTCTCCCATTCTCTGTCCACATGTTCTCTCACTCAGTCTTTGGCTCCAGGATGACCACTCACTGACATTAATGAGAACTCTAGTTCACTGACCTCTTTAATTTCCCTCACCCACTAGCATTTTCCTTGTCCAGCTTAGACTTTGCTTTTCACTGAAACCATCTGGGCAAATTTCCAGCCTTGGATGAACTCAAAGACCTGTTTCCTTTTCCTCAGTACCTGCTTTTTGAGTAGGCTGGTGCTGCTGGCTAAGTGTCTCAAAACAATACAGACTGGTCCTACTTATGACCACTAATATCAAATAGGCTGTCAGTATTCCCAGGGTTACTCACCATTGCCTGAACGAACACACTTTCCTGTATCCCATGTCAGCAGATAGTTTCACCTTGTTCTTTAGAGAGAGAAGGAAAGCTATGAGGTAGATCTACCACTTTATACTAACATGAAATAGTCGATTCCACCATCCATCCACCCACCCACCCACCCATCCATTCATCTATCCATCATCTATCCTTTACATTTCCTTCCCTGCCTGTCTTCTTCCCTCCATCTATCACCCATCCATCCATCCTGCCTGCCTGCCTGCCTGCCTGCCTGCCTTGTTTCCCTCTGGTTATTGTGTCATTGAAGGCCACTCCATGAATCTATTTTTGAGTGCCATCTCTTCCCATCTTTTCGGGAAATTCACACACTACAAATTGTCTTCCTTCCTTCTTTTCTCTCTCTTTCTAAAATGTTTATTTTGAGAAAGAGATAATGAGAGAGACAGAGAGAATGCTAGCAGGGCAGAGGCAGAGAGAGAAGGAGAGAAAGAATCCATAGAAGGATCCACACTCAGTGTGGAGAGCAATGCAGGGCTGGATTCCTGGACCTTGAGATCATGACCTGAGCTGATGCCTAACTGACTGAACTACCTACGCACCCCACCTCTTTCTTTCTTTCTTTTTTTTTTAAAAAAT
Organism: Hyaena hyaena; assembly: GCF_003009895.1. Lineage (NCBI taxonomy): Eukaryota > Metazoa > Chordata > Mammalia > Carnivora > Hyaenidae > Hyaena > Hyaena hyaena. Next base: position 714,718 of record NW_024081400.1, read on the forward strand.
GTTTTATTTATTTCTAGGAGAGAGAGAGACAGAGAGACAGCGTGAGCAGGGGAGGGGCAGAGAGAGAGGGAGTCACAGACTCTGAAACAGGCTCCAGGCTCTGAGCTGGCAGTCAGCACAGAGCCCGACGTGGGGCTCGAACCCACGAACCGCGAGATCATGACCTAAGCGAAAGTTGGACACTCAACCGACTAAGCCACCCAGGCGCCCCTCTTTCTTTCTTTTTATTCAAATTTTCCTTCTCAGCTGCATCCTTCCCCCTGGAAGTTTACACTATTAAGTTCATCTCACAAAAAACCTTGGTCTTTGTCGATCATGCCCTGTCTCATTATCTTTCCCTTCACAGTCAAACACTTAACAAGTGCTTGTCTCCATGTCTTTACTGTACTTTCACTTCCCCTTCCCTCCATGCTGACTCTGTTCCTGTCACTCCACACAGTCCTCACGGAAGCCACCAATGACTTTCATGTTGCCAAACAGATGCATGTCCTTTCTTCCCCATCCTGACCTCTCCATAGCAGTCAGTACCCTTGGCCGCCCGTGTTCACCACCTGCCTGGTTGCTCTCAGGTCTGCTTCTTGTCTCTTCGTCCTCTGCTCCACATTACAGGTGCCCAGACCCAGCAACCACATTTCTCAGGCTCCCTTGCCAAGTGAATGGCTTCCGGTTCCTTTGGGAACTGGGAAGCCCATGGTGGGAGGTGGGAAGAGGGTGAGCCAAAGCCAGGATATTTCTCCCTTCTCTGCTCCAGACAACATTTCCAGAGGTAGCTGTGTCTCCTCCTTGATCCAAATCTCCCTGGGCAGCTCTGTCAGTCTCAGTTTCCGAGTGGTCCTTTTTTGCTTTTTTCTTCTGCTGAGAGACTCCAACTTCAGAGGTCTGTTATACAGAGCAGAACAGGACAAGGATTTTGAGCAACCAAGCACATGGCCAGCAGCACTGACTATCACGGGGAGGTCAAGATGGGGAGAAAGTGTGTGCGTTAAGTCTGGCACCATGGAAGGCATCGGTGACCTCATCTTTCCTTGGTCCATCCATCTGGACACTCCAGAGTGGAGTCAGCTTCCTGTCTGCTGCTAATCTCTGAGTTGTCTCATCATTTCCTCTTTGCCTTTTTAACACTTTTGTAACCATATATTAAGTTCCTTCCATTGAACTTGGATGAGCTCTCTCCTAACTGGATGGTACTGACGAGGTTCTGCGGTGACGGTGGGGAATCCGGAGCTAACGGCCAACAAAGAATTCTTGAAGATGTCTTTGTTACAAGAAGGTGATTTTATTGAAGCACAGGGACGGGAACTGTGGGCAGGAAGAGCCACACTGGGGTTGTGGAGTGTAACTGGTTGCCCTGGCTGCCCAAGGACAGAGGAAAGGACAGAAAACAAAGGGTTAACTGATAGAGATCACAGTCATACAGGACATGGGTCTCCATCAGTTTACAAATGTCTTGGTAAATTACAAGAAAAAGGCAATCTTATCAACAGCCTAATCTCTAGAAACCTGTAGACTGTTTCCTGCAGCTCCAGCATCACCCTCCCCTGCACAGTGATGTGGGAAACAAAGGCACAAGGAAATGTCAGATAGAACTAAATTTCCTTATAACCTCCAGCCCATTGACAACTACTTGAGGCTGGCAGAGTAGTTTCCCCAGAACTCCCTACAGTCTTAATGCTAATGCTTTGCTAGAGGGAAAACAACCTTAGCTTGACAATAGCTAGGGGTCCAGTATCCTGGGAGTCTTCTTCAGCATATGAAAATCCCATTGGAAACTTCCCTTGGACTTGACCTCCCCCAACTCCCAAGTATACAACCAGTCTCTCCTCAGGGGTCCAGGGCAGCTCTTCCTGCCCACAGGTCCTGTCTCCCCATTTTAATAAAATCACCTTTTTGCACCAAAGATGTCTTTAAGATTTCTTTCTTGGTCTTCGGCTCCAGACCCTACACACCATCATTCCAATACCTCATCACCATGGACCTGGGGGAGGTGGAGTCAAAAAGAAAGTCTCCAAAGAAACTTACATGCTAAGGACTCACAGATTATTGGAGGCCTAGCTATTATCAAGCTGTTGTTTTCCCTCTAGCAAAACATTAACGGTAAGATTGTAGGGAGTTCCTGGTGAACTGTTTTACTCTGCCTGCCTCAAGTGCTTGTCAATAGGCTGCAGGTTATGAGGAAATTAATTTTACCTGCCATTTCCTTCTTGTCTTTGGTGGGAGGGCGATGTTGGGGCTCCAGGAAATTGAGTCTACAGGTTTCTGGAGATTAGTCTCCTGACTTTTTCTTGTAATTTACCATGACATTTGTAAACTGATGGAGACCCATGTCCTGTATGACTGTGATTTCTATCAGTTAACATTTGTGTTTTGTCCTTTCCTTTGTCCTTGGACAGCCAGGAGTGCCTGAGGAGTGTCACATGTATCCCATGGTGGGGGGGGGGGCGGGGAGTGCCCGTAGTCTGCACCCTGCCCCCAGCCTGCCCCACCCTCTCTCATCAGTACCAGTTCATGCACTGGTCTCTCTAGGTCCACTCTCCACCCTTTCCTTGCTGCTTCCTGCCCAGGGGTCTGAGCTTAATGGAATGCATCCATTGACTTCTTTGTCTCTGACTAAAATGGATTTAGCCATTAGTGAGTCCTGGAAGAAGATGGAAGAGAAAGGGAAGAGATTGAGAAGAGTGTTAATTCCCTGGGCTCTGTCGGTGGCTGGCCATGTCCTTGCCCAAGGTCACTGCTCTCAAACAGTCCTCTCTCCACAGCACCCTCCTCTGAATGCAGTAAATGTTCCCTGGCCCTCTGTCTCAACTCCTTAGGGCCTAGAGGTGGTAATGATGAGGGAGCATGAGGCGGGCTGAGGGGCAAAGCACAGGCTAGCACCCTCCCCTTCAAGGTGGGGTATGTGTGACACTCCTCAGTCCCAAGGTGGGACATGTAGGATATTCCTTGGACACTCCTGGTTACCCAAAAATGGGAAAGGACAAAAAACATATGGTCAAACTGATGAGCGTCTACCAGTTTATCAGAAAAAGGGAATCCCATCATAGCCTAATAGAGTCGAGGAACTCTCTATTGTCTTAATATTAATGCTTTACTAAAGGGGAAACAACCTTAGCCTGACAACCACTAGGCCTCCAGTAAGTATTTTAGCATGTGAAAGCCTCTATGGAAACTCCCTAGTGATTTTATCTCCCCTGACTCCATAAAATGGTCACCTCCACACTCACAGTGCAGCTCCTCTTACCCATGGGTCCTGTCCCCATGCATCAATAATACCGCCTTTTTGCACCAGAGACATCTTCAAGAATTCTTTTTTGGCCATTGGCTCTGGGCCCCATGAACCCCCCATCACCCCAAATCTTCACCAGTAATACCTCCGCTGTCACTGACCCTGGGCACCACTCGAGCTCCCTGGGACCAGTGCCGTGTTCTTCTCACTGGGCTACCTTCTAGTCTCTCTACCTCTTTCTTGCACACGGACACTGCTGCCTTCAGCCAGAGGCTACTTCCCAAATCCCAGGTCTGGAAGCAGGATAAAGCTGAGCAGTTTCCAACAAGGCCTGTTGTTCCAAGGCCTTTTGATGCTGGATGGCCTTTTTTATTTTTTCTGAAATTAAGATGAAGGCCAATGGAAACCGACTTTAAAAAATTGTGATAGAATAACATAAAATTTACCATTTTAAGCATTTTTAAGTGCCCCCTTCAGTGGTGTTAAGTACACTGATGTTGTTGTGAAGTCCCCACCATCCATCTTCAGAACTCTTGATCTTCCCAAACTGAAACTCCATCTCCATTAAACTTGAACACCCTGACCCCTCCCCCAGCCCCTACAATCACCACCCTACTTGCTGTCTCTAGGAATCTGTTGACTCGAGGGACTTCAGATAGGTGGAATCACACAGCATGTGTCCACTTGTGTCTGGCTTACCTGGCTGCGTGGTGAGTCCTCTTTCTCATCGTTCCTTAGAAACTTCTCATACTCGCGCTCCCACCTCCGTGACCCCTGCATTCATTCTTACTCTTCTCTCTAGCTGGAATCGTTCTCATCTTTTCCTTGAATAATTCGTCCCAGTCTGCCAGGCTGTACTGTTACATCATTTTCCCCACTTTCCGTTCTGCTGGGTCTGCACATTCACATCCCATACTAGGCTACAAGCACCTGAAGGAGACTGCACCTGCCTCTCCCCCATTCTCATCCATTCCTGTGCCATGACGTCCTGGGGCTATCTTCAGGCTAGAGGCTGTCCTGGGCACGGGGCTACAGCCCCCAAACACCCCCCAGGTTTGATTGAACACAGGAGTCAACAAGTCCTGCTGGAGGCTGGCAAGGTCCTCATAAGAGATGGCTGTGAACCTCATGACCTTGGCTTAGCTCTTCAGAAACATTTCTGTTTGTAATTCTGGGTCCTCAGATGGGCCCTGGTTCAAGCCCTGGAGTGGCATTAAGGCTAACTCATATTTTTGCCTCTATATATTTTTGCTATGGTGTGAATGTTTGTGTCTCCCCCAATTCATATGTTGAAATCCTAACCCCCAAAGGTGATAGGATTAGGAGGCGGGGGGCTTTGGGAGTGATCAGATAATGAAGGTGGAGCCCTCATGCAGGGGACTAGTGCCTTTAGGAAAGAGACTCCACAGAGCTCTCTGGCCCTTCCACCGTGTGAGGACACAGCAAGAAGTCCCCCAAAGAGGGCCTTCACCTGATCATGCTGGCATAATCTTGGACTTCCAACCTCCAGAACTGTGAGAAATAAATCTCTGTTGTTTATAAGCCATCTGGTCTGTGGCTCGTGTTATAGCAGCTGGACCAGACCAAGACAATACGTAAAGTCACAAGCTGCCCACTTTAAGAAGGAATATTGAGGAAAACCCTCCTGGGTTCTTAGCTCCCACCGGGAAGAGATTCTAATGGGTCAGACATCAAGTGACACCACGAGCAATTCACAAGTTCTAAGAGAAATGTGGAGTGGTCTTACTTTGCCTCTGAATGAGAGGCCTCAGTAGTTCAGCAAAGGGCAGAACTTGCCCAGATTTGAAAAGAAAATTCAGGCCATAAACCCTGCCTGCTTCGATTTCCAAAAGGCCATAGACCTTGGCAAGTTAATGTTTCCTTTGTAACATACACACAACCCTCAGTTATTGAGTTCCCAGAAGATAAGCTGAATCATCGTTACACAACAGAAAGAGAATCCATCTCTTTATCTATCTGGTCACCACCTATCTATGTGGCTCTGAGCCAGACTCATCTAAACTGCCCCTGGATTGGAGCAGTAGCTCCATCCCCTTACCCACAGCATAGGACTTGCAAGCACCCAGTATCTTCTGAGACGCTGAGGGAACTGCAGAAAGTTCAGGCAGAGGATCTCTCTCTGCGGACCCACTCATTCCCTGGTGCCTTTTTCGAGTGAGGTCCTGCGGAAGGCTTTGGGGTACACAGATGAAGTAGACCTTGTTCCTGCCCTCAGGAGTCTTACAATTGAAAGAGAGAGACAAAGAGACAAACACAAGAGAAGTTATTTTAGAGTGAGATCTGGGCTATGCGAATTCCCAAAGGATGAGGGCTGGGGAGGGCTTCCCAAAAGAGACAATGCACGGACCAATCCCCGAAGCTTAAGTGGGGGCTCAGAGATGAAGTGAAGGGGCATTCTTGGTACAGTGAACAGAACTGCCAGAGGTGGGCTCAGTACGACTCATTCAGAGAGTATCAACCTTCAAGGGTACAGAAGAGCTGGCTTTGCCTCTCGGAACTCAGGCCCCACCTCTCTCTCTAGTCTCTGAAGGGATAGATTTGGAAGTCACGTGCTATCACCTCCATACTCCCGGGTATTTCATTTGTTAGAAGCAAGTCATTGGGCCCAGCCCACAGTCCAGGCTCATGGAATGGCACTCCGCCTTTTGAATGCCAGGAGTGTCAAAGAGGTTTTAAACTATCACAGTCCACCTGGTGGCCAGAGATTATATACAGACCTCCCGTTAGCAAAACATATTCACCCTTCCAAACATCCCCTACCCAAAGTCCTATCCTACTACGGAATTAGTGCAGAGCCCAGACTCTGTGTCTAAACCAAGTCCTGAGGTGGAGGAGGCTGCTTGGGCATATTGCCTTTCACAGAGCATCTTGAATACAGTCACTCTCTATCCGAAGAATTGTGGATTCAGGGGACAAGCTCTCTGTGCCCCTTCCCCCCTACCCACACCCAACATATAATGGCGGGACAGGCACAGCATGACCACCACAGACATCCTGGTTCAAAGGGGGTGGGGATGGGAGACACACAGGCATCTCCAGGCCACACACTTCTGAACCCCCGCTGGGCAAATGTTGGAAGTTCCTTGGTTGGCACTCAAGCCGACTTTGGTCTGAACGTGATTCTCTTGGTTCTACCCTTTGAACTCTTCAGTCTGCTTTCCAAGTTGTCCTTGTTTTTTTGTTGTTTTGTTTTCTTTTTAATGTTTATTAAGTTTTGAGAGAGAGAGAGCCAGAGCATGAACGGGAGAGGAGCAGAGAGAGGGGGACAGAAAATCTGAAGCAGGCTCTGTACTGACTGCAGTGAGCCCAATGCTCAGACTCATGAATTGTGAGATCACGACCTGAGCCGAAGTAGACGCTCAAACAACCTAGCCACGTAGGCACCCCTCCAAGTTGTCCTTAAGTTTCCATGAGATATAACCTGTGTTTGCGTCTGTGTGCTTTCTCTGGCTGCTTCTCACCAGTAGAATTCGAGAGGAGAGCGTTCCAGAAGTCTCTTTTCATGTAGTATTATCTCTATTTCAGTCCAAGCTGACACTGCTTTGTCAATGTAATTATTTTGAAAACTTTGTGTGTCCACAGGGCACCTGGGTGGCTCAGTCGGTTAAGTGCCAGACTTCAACTCAGGTCCTAACCTCACAGTCTGTGAGTTCGAGGCCCGCGTCGGGCTCTGTGCTGACAGCTCAGATCCTGGAGTCTGTTTCAGATTCTGTGTCTTCCCCTCTCTCTGCCCCTCCCCCGCTTATTCTCTCGCTTTTTCTCTTTCTCCTCTCTCTCTTTCTCAAAAATAAATAAACATTTAAAAAAAAGAAAGAAAGAAAACTTTGTGTGTCCTCTGTGAATCCTATTGAGTTTTATTCCTTTAGCCAACTGGCAGATCCATGGGTATGTCTTCGAGATAAGCTTTTCTCTACTTTGGGCTTCTGCTGAATGGCAACGTCAAGTTTCTTGGAAGTCCTATTGTTTAATGGAACACTCTGTAGCACCACATTTGATCTGTTTGAAGACTTAACAAGGAATTTTATAGCCACCCCCATGGCTTCGAGACCATCTTTTCCTAGCATGGCCCTGCATTCCATCTTTCCCTGGAAACTGTTTGTTAATTGTAGCATCATTTGACATCTATAGAGGCTGGGAATTTTCAAAATCAGCAGTTCTGGTTACTTTTTATTTAACGATCCTTCTTTTGGCTTCTTTCGCTTCTCTCACATTTTAGTAGGAGCAGCAAGACTCCCATGTTATTGCAGGTGGTGGTGCTGGAAACTTTCTACGTAAACTTGCCTCCTTTCTAGGTCCATACACCGCTAAAGCTATGGGCTCTTCTCTGATTTCCTGACACTTTTTAGGGAATCCAATCTCCAAGCCATTTATTCAGGAATTCCTGTCACCTGTCATTCTGTCTTCTCTATTCTAGCCTCAAAGTTCTGCTCAGGCTACTTTCCCATTCCAGGCCCCTGACAGTCAGTCATTAATTCTACAAATTTTATTAGGCATCTTCTACACACAAGGCACTAGGTGGTGGGGAATTCCGGGGCACTAAGATAGTCTTTGCCTTCATGTTGCAATGGAGAGACATGTCACTCAAATAATCCCAGAAGTTGTGCTAAAACTGCAACTGAGTGGGGTGCATGAAGGAAAATCAGTGGCCCCCCGGGGTCACACAATGAGGGCATCTGTCCTAGTGAGTGTGTGGCTGGGGAAAGCTTCCCTGAGGATGTGACATGTAAATAGGAAGAACGAGTGGGGTTCCCTTGAGAAAGAAGATGGCAAGCTCATTAGTCAAGATGGCCAGTGTGTATGAGGGACAGGAAGGAGAACTGGAGCAGAAAGGAGAGGGGGACAGTCCCTGAGAATCACTAGAGGGCTCGTTAGGGACAGGGCACCTCAGTCCTGGGTGTTCATCCCGGCAGGTGGGCATTAAGCCATTGGACAAACATTTAACACCTACTGTGTGCTAGCATTGTGTACTGGGGACACAACAGTGAATACATCACACGTTTCCTGCCCTCAAAGATCGTAGCAGGAGAGACAGATTAACAACCAAATAATGAACTAGAACATGTCACATGTGCAGTAAGGGCTGTGCAGGAAATAAAACAGGGTGAAGTGATAGGGACTGGCTGAGAGACTTCTTTAGGTTGTGTGACTTGCGAAGGCTTCTCTAAGGCTCTGCCTCAGATATTGGATGTGTCAGGTACCATGTGAAGGGAAGAGGGGGTGTGCTTCTGTAGTGGTTGAGAGAGGAATATTCTGGCAGAGGCTGCTATGAAGGCCCTGAGACTGGAGCCCGCTTGAGGTGTTCAGGCCCTGAGTAGAGGTCCCGGGGTAGCTGGAGCTCGGGTAGAGAGGGCCTCAGAAGTGAGGCTAGGGCAGAGTCCAGCAGCAGGTGTGGCAGGAAGGACATCTTGGTGATCTGTACATGAGCCACTGGACATAGGCTCACAGTCAGGAAACAATGGGCAGACTTCTCTTCCTCTGTATTCTTATCTTCCTCTGACCCACTTCGGCCCCGCGTGGGACAGATAATCCTGCCTGAGACACACTCGGTCAGGTAGGGCGCTAGGGGTGGAAGGGAGCGAGGAGAAGAGGCCCTGCTGAGAGGGCAGCCTGGGGCTTTTGAGGGCAGTAAGGGCGCAGGCAGGAACGCCAGCATTCACCCGGACACACTGTCATTGTCACTGTCCCTTGCTGGTGACTGCAAGTTCGCAGGGGGCAAGGATCTTCTTTGGCTCTGCCCGGGTGGTCGATGGCACACGGTAGGAACGTGGCATATTATTCTTGGGTGAGTGAGTGAGTGAGTGAGTGAAATGACCTGGTGGTGAGTTTCCTTCTACCAGCTCAGCCTGCAACCATTTCCAAGCAGGGGGAGCCCGCGCCTTTTCAGAGTCCCTAGCAAGTCTTCTCGCCTAAAAATGCAGGCAAGCCCAGAGAGGGCGAGTGGCACACCATGGCCCCTGTCCCACAGCCAGTGCAAGTCCTCCCCACCCATTCCCAGGGTGACTTTAGGCCCGCGCGGCGCCCCCGCCCCCTCGCCTCCGCCCGCGCCCCTCCCTTCCCTGGCTCCGGCCTCCGGGAGGCTCCGGCGCCGGCGGGGGCGGGTCCCACCTCTCCGCAGCCCTGGGCGGGCCCGGACCAGCCCCTTCACCCCGGCCGAGGCTTGCAGAGGTCCCTTCTGGCCCGCGACTCCTGCGCCTCCTCCGCCTTTGGTGAGTGTCCCCGAGCCCGACGCTCCGCGGGAGGGAGGGAGGCTGCCCAGCTCGGGGCTCCGGGGACTCCGGGCTCAAGCGCCTCGCCGGTGGCTCCTGGTGGGCGCGCGAGCCTCGCTGCCGGGGCGCCGGGCCTGGGGTCGGTCCGCGATTCCCGCTGCGGAAGCCGAGCCTCCAGCCCCGCTAGGGGGCGTCGGGCCGGAGGACCGCGGTGCCGGGCCTGCGCTCCCCGCAGGCGGGCGGGGTGCGGTACCGGCCAGCACAGCCCAGTGAGGTGGACATTACCTGCCCGGCTCACAGAAGAGAAAACTGAGGCTCGAGAAAGGGACAAACCGTAGGTGACAGGGCCAGTGCTTGGCGGAGGAGCAGTCCGCCTCCCGCTGAGTCCCTCGCCCCATTATCGGGTGTGGAAAAGATCCCCCCGATTGGCTAAATCTGGGGGCCGGGCACTAGGACCTCGTGTGATTGGACAACCCCCTTGTGCACGGGAGCATTGACCCCACCGCGGGGTTCCCAGGGTCGAGCTACTCGGAGCCCAGGCCCCTCCCCCCCCAACGCGGAGTTCCCAGGGTCCAGCTACTTAGAGCCCAGCCCCCTCCGCCCCCAACGCGGGGTTCCCAGGGTCGAGCTACTCGGAGCCCAGGCCCCTCCCCCCCCAACGCGGAGTTCCCAGGGTCCAGCTACTTAGAGCCCAGCCCCCTCC